>NC_060222.1:8561483-8861483 GCF_907164935.1 Osmia bicornis bicornis | reverse complement strand
TATGTAACATGCATGCTTTTTAATCATGCAGTATATTAATTTTTCACAGGAGTTGCAATTATACTTACGATCATTTGTTGCTTCCGCAATGTCTTTCATATTTTTGTGAGAAAAAAAGAAGTTTCATGAATGAAAAGAAAATAATCCGTTCGCATTTCTGGATGAAGTTCCGAAAAGTAATCACCCCCTATTTCTTTAAAATGCAGTCTAGTCACGTCTTTTATACGCTGATTACGAATATCGTAGACAATGCTATCGAACTGTGTTTACAAGCTGTGAACGGTTACATCGAAGCTTTGAATATATGCTATTGAATAAATATGATAGTGAAATTTGGCGACTACTTCATTTTCATGGTAAATACCCAAATTAAATTTTGTTACGTTTTTCTCAGTGAATACAACTGCTTCTCATAAACGTAAGCAGTACTACCAGAAAATAGCAAATCCTAATATCCTGAAGTAATCGAATAAACGGATCTATCTACGTTTATCTTGTCGCGTCGCGGCCACAAGAATTTGGAAGTAATAATGTTGTTGAAAGAATTTGTTATATTTTCGGGTAAGCAGTTCCGGCTGCCTTACGATGGCCCAATAGTCTTTTTGCTATGATATTCGTAATCAGAGTATCCAGAAACGTAAGAATACTGTGTTTTAAAAAATAAAAAAAATGTGGAGTGATTGGTTTTCAGAACTACACCCAACTAAACCACCAACCATTAAAAATGAAATTAATGTATATTATAAAATGAAATATTGCTTGTTTGGTACTTACGTCTGAACAGTAGCTCGTTCGGATTGAAAATGAACAAAATCTGTGTCTTCTAATGCCTTGTCTACACTCGTAGACAAAATCGCGCAACTCGTGTCTATAGACAATATTCCGCAACTGTCTATAGACAAATGGAGAACAAAGGGGGTGTCTATGACTGTTCCATAGACGAAAATCGCAAGTCTATTGTCTTCCATCTCGAATGGAAAACTTGAGACAAATTGCGCTACATCTCGTAGTGGAGACGTGTTCATAGACAGAAACAAATGAGTCTATGTCCAGACCTGTGTCCATTATTGCGTTTTCGATCATACTGTAATTATGTGGATCCCAGAGAGGACATTATTATTAATAGAAGATTTCCACAATGCAACATGCTTATGGGATGTTACATCGGCGGACTACAAAAACCGTATAAAAAAAAAGTTACCGTGGAAGGCATTGCTCAAAAACATAAAGTTTCGATTCCCGATATAGAAAAGAAGATTCACAATTTGAAAACTCAGTTTTATCGTGAGCATAGGAAGGTAAAACAGGCAAAGAAAAGTGGTGCCTCTCCGTTCGAGTCCGGCTGGTTTGCATATGATAATTTATTGTTTCTCCTTCGAGGAACGGAATCAAGAGGTAGCCGAAACACCGACTGCGAAGATGTAAATGAAAAAAATAGTGAAGTAAGTATAACTTTAAAAAAAATTAATATCGATTTATTATGAAAAAAATTTACATTCGCATGTAAATAAAACAAAACAGAAAAAGACATATTAAGGACACTTTTCATAATGCAGTATTATACATAATGTTATTGTAATTTTTTTTTACTTAAATTGTTTGTCAGGTTTTTTATTTTTTATTTAACACTTATCATCTTGCCATGGAACTGCTCCTTCAGGGGAAATAAAATAATCTCGAAATTCATTTCGAATTTCATGCAAATTAACATTTATTATCCTTGGAATATTTTGGAGATTTATCAAAGAATTGTGATCGTCCACTTCCCTTCTCCAAGATCCCATAATCAAATTCCCATCATCATCGTCCAAATCAAATGTACCATGCGGAGTATAGTTTCTTCTGGATTCAGAATTCCTCCGTAAAAAATTATGCAGATAAATGCATGTCATTACCACAGATTCCGTTTTGTCCGGACTTAAAGCTATAGGTTTTAGTAACACTCTAAATTTGGATGACATTATTCCGAAGACATTCTCAATCACTCTTCGTGCTCTACTTAACCGATAATTGTATATTCTTTCTGGAGAACATGCTCCTGGCGTACGACTTGGGTATGGCTTCATCATGTAAGTTGATAGCGCAAACGCATCATTAGCCACGAAAACGAAACGAACCGACTTTGTTCTTCCTGGTAATGGCTCTTCATTAGGCACATTCAGCGTTTTTCTTTCCAAATCTGTGTACAATGAAGTGTACTTAAACACGCCACCATCAGAAATGCGGCCTTGGCATCCAACATCTGCATACAAAAAATTGTAGTTGGCATCGGCGACTCCAAGCAACACTATACTAAATGTCCCTTTATAGTTAAAATACAAGCTCCCACTGTGCTCCGGTGCCACTATTTGTACATGCTTTCCATCAATCGAGCCCAGGCATCGAGGGAAGTTCCATTTTCTGTTAAACTCTTCGCTTATAGCTCTCTATCTAGTTTCTGAATTCGGTTTCTATAATATAAACAGACCAAACAAGGAAACTAGTATCTTAGTAACTACGGTATTAGGTGTGTTCAATTTCTTTTGTATTGTATTTAGGTATTTTTATATAAGGGAGCAATAAGATTATTAATAGCTTTCATTGCTTCTCAGAGTGGCACCAATCCTGACGAAGAATTATCTTGCCATGAAAGTTTTAATACTGATGATGAATCGCAGAAAGAGATTGCTCCAACCTCATTCAAAACCCCTACAAATTTAAAGCGTCCACGGAAAAGTGAGGATACAACAGTGCAACAAGCGGTAAAATGCATGCAGTCACTGTCTGAAGTAGTTTCTGCCAGAGATGAGTATACAGTATTCGGGGAACATATAGCTAATAAAATGAGAAACTGTAAAAGGTCTCATTTAGAAATATCTATAGCCCAGCTCAAGATCCATAACATTCTACTGTGTTTGGAAATGGGAAAGTATTCCGAAGAAATTCCGAAGTCAACTCCTTCGCCACTTCTTTCTCCATTACCATGCTCCTCAAATACCCCCAGCCCTTCAATGTCAAACATTTCTGCTTCAGACAGTGAATGTATTATTGGTGGAAATATTAATAATAACAGTGAAGATATTCATTCATTTCTAAAGCACTTTTCCCCCTTATAGAAAGATGTGACCCTTCTATTAGTACAATAAATATATAATAATATTATTTAATCATATTTTTCATTTAAATAAATTTATTGCATTAAAATGTTTTTGGTGTTATAATATGATTTGCACAAACCTGCACAAATATCTTTAACGATGTTATGATGGCTTCACAAACTTCGGGAACAAACTGAGAAATAGCTTGTTTAGAGATCCTGAAAGTATACATGAGGCTGGTAAAAGAATCGCCACTTGCCAGGAAACGAAGTGTTACTGCCAAACGGAGAGAAGCTGGTATGGTTTCTCTAAATCTGGTTTCTTCTTTTGAGATTTTACTACCAACCATCTGTAGAAAATCTTCAAAATCTAAAGGAGTTAAACGCGTAAAATTTCGGAAACCCGAACCATCCTCTAATTTCAGCTTATCGAGAAGATTTATTCCGAAATTAGGGTCATTCCAAAATATGGCCCGCATCCACCAACGTTTTCGATTTTTCTTCTTTTTAGCATTCAAAATTAATACCGCACATACAGCGATACCACAGGCAGCAACGTCTGAACTCATGGTGTTGTGGCGACTAACTGTAGATGTGGACGCGTGACAAAGTCGATCGACTGTGTTGCAAATTATTCGCGACTGTCTATAGACAAAGTTCTCGATTTGTCTATAGACAGTCGCGCGATTTTGTCTACGAGTGTAGACAAGGCATAAGAGAAGAGAGTTGGTGGGACACAGTCTATGATCGCACACAGAAACAATTTTCGCCGTTGCGTCGTACAGATGCACGAATATCGTCTAATTCCGTCATTATTTGAAGTTTCCCGACTGCTTCAAACGTAAAAAAGGGCAGAGAGTGAAAAAGAAGACGGAGCGAAAACAATTGATTATATGTCTGTAAAACAATACTAATGCAACGATGAAATATTTTTATTTATAATTTTTTTGCTTTAAAACTTTTATCAAAAGAGTTGTGATATTTTTCTGATGAAAATAAGACCAAACAGGAAGTAAATCGGACTACTTTTGTTATTAATCAATTTATTGATGAAATCAATCATTACTAGACAATTAAAGTAACATTAAACCGATTTATGTTAAAAAATATTTTTACACTGTATATGTAATTTCTCAGCAATGCTCCTAAAGTTATAGCAAGCAACGAAAAAAGGTCGTGGTTACAAAAAGTATTTTACATGTGTAATAGTAAGATGATCTTGCGTCATGATACACGTGTAAAGTAAATAGACGGACTGTTCATTATTTTCATAAGGTATGATCAGAGTTGGATATTGTTTGAAATAATCTTGTGATAATTTGTGGTGTAAATTAACATTTACATTATTTAAAGTAAAATCAATTGTTACTGCTCTTCTGTTCCCATGAAATAAAGAAGATTACTTATAAAGATTATAATTTCTAAGTAAGTGAAGAAAATATTTTATTCAAAATAATTTGAAAAAGTGTTGTCATTTCTGTTAAATGCATAAAAGCAATAAAATTGTTAAATACATTTTATAACAATGTCATTATTACTATGTCTACAAGAGGTATAATGTAATATACTGTAACGTTTAGGTCTTTCGCTACTTATGCGAAGGAGAAGATACCGCGAGTAGTACGAGCGTACGATTTCCCCTACGCGTCTCAAGGAGTGGTTCGCGTTCGCTGCGCGTTCGCGAAGGCAGAAGGAACGGTGAAGTCAGTAACGAGACGTAGTTTTGCGGTGTAAAAAAGAAAATATCGATTTATTCAAAAAGATGGTGATTGAAGTATGGCAAAATAGCCGATCACAGAATGGTAGTAGCACCGCAAATATTATGGCAGTTTACGCGTTCAACAATCAACGGAACGCAATTCTCATCTAATAGATGTTCAATAGACGCGCAGATTATGTAAATATAATATACAACGAACTTGACTAGATTGATCGTCAATAAGCACGCAGATCGGATTCACACGAATCGAAAGTGTAATAAAAAAAAATGGTAACGCAAAAGAAAAGATTTCAACCAGTCGAGCGACTTTAACGCGACCCAAAAACTCAGTCTTCTTTTAATACGGAAAAATGACTGGTTGAATAACGCATTTAAATCTCACGGAATAATTATAATAGAATATAAAGTAATATAAGAAAATATAACGTAAAGAAAAATCTCAACCAGTCGAGCGACTTTAACGCGACTCAAAAAACTCAGTCTTCATTTATACGGAAAAATGACTGGTTGAATAACGCATTTTAAGAAATATGAGAAAATATATGAAAAGAATAACGCAAAGTATCCGAACGCAAAATCGTGACCCTGCTCGGAATGCGAAAAGTAATATAGACACAACGGTTACAAAATTTCGTTGGTCGTCTACGATTCAAACGTCTTTCGCCAAGGACGAGTTATTGTTCGCTCGATTTGTTTCGGAAACATATACCGAAATCACGACGCACGAAGGTCGCGTGATCGTGGAGCGCGTAGGCAAGAGAGGAACGTTTGAATTTATTAACCGTGCAGCGAAATATTAACTTTTACGCGTCTCTTAAATCGCAGAATGGCGAGCCAGTGGATTCCGAGGATACTTCCGGTTCAGCAAGGTTTTCACCTGCGAACCTCAGATCGACAGGGGCACTGACTTCACGATTTCAGTCACAATCAAAGGATGAGAAAGTCGCGCACTAAGTCCCGACCCTCGACTCCTTTGCAGACTGAAATACGTGTATTTAAGAGAATCCGATAACCGTGGATTTGCCGGAATCCGTCAACGTTCTTCCTGGAGTACGAAGTGTACTCAAGGAAGAAATTAAGACTGCCAAGAGCGAGATCACGGCCCTCCAAATTGCAATGTAAAATTGCCAGAACACAAGCAAAACGGGATGGCTCAACTAGGTTTCCCTAGGAGTCAACGTCGTCTTGGATATGCCTGTGTAGGGCGATCTTTCGAGGGTGCTGAGTCCCAAGATAGAAGGCCACTACTTAATGAAAGGGAGGTGTCCAAGCTCGGGCTCTAGTCACGACTTGCTGGATCGCAATCTTTAGACGGTTGTCTCTTGGAAGAGAGCCGTAGGTGAAAGCGTCCGTTCTGCTTGTCGTTTGGGACCAGAGTGTCGATCGATGGATCGACACTGAGCTCCTTCGATCCGGCGTTCGAAGGAGGGGATCCGCGCACGCGCTCCACTTAGAAAAATAAGTAGGGATAGCACATACCATCGCTATAGTTCCGATCTCCCAAGAAAAATCTATACTACTTGTTTTATACTATGTGACTGTACGAATGTACGGTTACAATACATTTAATAAGAATCCCATTATTGGCATATCAGCAAGGGACATGTAATATACATTTATAACAATGTCATTATTACTGTATCTACATGAGATATAATGTAAGATACATTTAATAAGAATACCATTATTACTGTATCTACATGAGATATAATGTAATATACATTTAATAAGAATACCATTATTACTATATCTACATGAGATATAGTGTAATAATCATTTAACAACAATATAATTGTACATTTATCTACATGAGATATAATGTAATATACATTTAATAAGAATATCATTATTATACATGAGATATGTAATATACATTTAATAACAATGACATTATTACTATATCTACATGAGATATAATGTAATATACATTTAATATGAATACCATTATTGGCATATCTACATTAGATATGCGATATACATTTAATAACACTTGTGTTACGCCCCGGCGGAAAATTTGAAATTTATCCGCCTTGCGTCCCTTACCAAGCCCTTTTGGGGTTCCGAGGATTTCTCATGTAAGGGTCGTGAGGTGGGTGTTTCACTTTTCCGCCAATCTTTTCATTCCTCCTCTACCTTGTGCATTCTTGTCAAGCCTTTTAGGGTTCCGAGGATTTCTCATGCAGGGGTGTACAAGGAAGAGTTTGAGTTTAATTCTTTCTATTTTAATTCTTCTGTCGCTTTCCCTTCTTCGCAATAGTTTACGTGAACCTCCTTGAAACTATCGTCGCCAATCATAGTAATACAATACAGTTCAATATCGGGTAGCGCACAAAAACTCGCGTCTAGCTCGAAAGAGAGAGAAAGAGCCGTTAGCATAACACCAGCGCTACGCAGTTAACCAATGCTTCGCATTCCGGGAATTTCCCTTGGTAACTGCGTAGAAACGGGAAAACCGTAATAACTTCTTTGTTAAGAAAACTCTTTCTCTCTCATTTGCACAAAGCGTCAGCCGGTCCAACCAGGATCATTATTACCTGATCGAATGATAGTGTGAAAAGAATGGATGGATGAATATGAATTTAAACGATAAAACTAAGATGAACGAGAACCCTTATAAAGTCTAACGTCGCGAACGTTCGACCGCCGTTCGAAAATCAAGGGTCGTTCAAAGCAATAAACACTATTGTATCAGAAATTCTAAGAACTGCCTAGCGACAACGGCAAATTTTGAACAAAGGAACGTTCTCGAAGAAATGTCTAAATTCTTGGAGAACGAAATGCCGAATCCACCGAAATAATTATGCGAATAGATTGTAAATGAATGCATAATCGGCATTGCGATTATCGTAAATGCATCGTCCGCTTTTACACTGATAAGATCTTTGTTATAAATCAGGAAAGTAAATAATTTTGATCCTGTTAAGGGAAAATATACGGATGACGGCTTCATCTAGTAAATTATATATTTTAATTTCAAACTCATTTTGTATTTCAATCGCATCAATAGTATCATTTAATAATAATAGTTCATCATTTAATAATCAACTAAATCAATAGCCACATTTAGAAGTTATACGTATAAAGGAAATACTGCGTAGTTTCTAGAAAACCGTTGAACTATCATGGCGACGAAATAGAAAGAAAAAGGAACACCAAAGAAAGGGGATGAAAGATCTTCGTCTAGCTCGCGCGTCTTAGCCACCGGGCACGCGACACTACCGAACACGTGCCACGATTCGTCGAACCGTCCCCTCCAAGGACGATGATCGCGCGACGGGTCCTTCGACCGTCGATCTCGCGCAAAATTTTTCACTCTTGATTGATCAATCGTGGAGGTACGTGATCGGGAGCCCGTGTGTCCGAGAGACAGAGTTATTTGGAAGTTTCGCGATATTTTCTCTGCGGTAAAGCCCTCCGCGTAGCGAGGCAAAGTGCCGTGCGGGTTAAAATAATCGGAATTCTGAATAAGGACTCATAGACGCGCACGTAAAACCTTCCTTCTACCTAAATTTCTATCTTTCTTTCTGTTTTTAAATCATTTTGCTCGCTTATTTTTCGACTTAACTTCATTTCGCGTAATTATGTATTTTACCCGATTCTTGTAATTCGTTTGTGTCTGTCTCTCGTCGACGTGCTCGTCCGAATAATTCATTACCGCCGCGACAAGTGCAGTGATCGAAAATTTACCGTTCTTTGGTGTTCCAGATCATCAAGCGAATACAAAGCAAACTACAAGCGAATATATTATCTTGTATTAATTATACAGCGTTTCGGTAAGTCGATCTTATCACATTTTTGAACACGATGTCTATCTGTTGGCAAAACGGGCGATCTGGTCCAGCCCTTCGGGGTTCCGAGAATATCTCCGGTCAGATCGTTCCATCATACGAGGTATTGATTAATATTTTCTACTATTCGGTTGTTGCGGTTTCGTTTTCTATTTTTCTATCATATAAAAAGGGACACCTTAGTCCAGCCCTCTCGAGGATGCCGAGAGTATCTCCGGCTGGGGTGTACCCTCGCGGCGAAAATACGCCGACTTCACGTTGATTCAAAGGAAAGCGAAGTAGTAACAATCATTTCCCGCGATCGTTATATAATTCGTAAAGTTTCAAGTGTGATATCAGAGCGTTTGCATATATGTGTATATATATTGTTAAATTACATTAAGCATCTTTACCCTTGTTAAACAATACGCATGAACTGGTATTTTCAATAACGAGTTTTTCAAATTAATTAGATCTCAATTTTTGGCATTTCATATTTTGTTATTTACTCGATTTTTTATTCATAATTAAACCAGTTTCATTACTTAAACGGTTTCAAATTTCATTTCAAACACACCTCACACCTTTCAGTTATACACGCCTACCACCATATACAGATTCAAGGAGGGACCCGTAAGGGACCTAAAGCGTTGAACGAACCCAACGAAGGACTAGTACTCTAAATTCTAATTTTAACATCTTAATAAACTTGTCTTTCGTCTTTTAATTGTCGAGAGCGATAACCCGCTTGAGACTGGTGCCAGCGATACCAACCATCGCGCTCAGAATAGGGGAGGAAGAGTAGGGAATTGTATTTCAACCATCTAATTGAAATTCATTCTTAACAACTATCCTTTCTATACTTTTTACGTTGCGCCGTCGCACGCACAACGTAACACTTGCATTATTAATATATCTACATGAGATATAATGTAATATTCATTTAACAACAATATAATTGTACATATATATTGTAACGTGGTGACACCCGTGTCCCCCCGTTACAATCGCTGCGCTTCCCCCACTCAGACACCCACCTAGCGATAACCTCTAACCCTCCCCTCACCTTACCCCTTTTTCCCTGCCCACCGCTGTCGGACCGATGGAGGCGACGGACTGACACACACCGAGGACCACCCTCACCAGGCGCTTCGAGGCCGGCGACAGACCCACCCCTCCAATAATCGGAGCAACGTGGGACTCCCAAGGAATCTCCCAAAAGCATGAGATAATGCGGCTCAAATTGACGCAAACGTCCACCCGGAGCCATCTGTCGCCGAGCCCGAAGACCTCAGCCCACCCGTCACCGAAGGAAGTCCGTCAGCCCCATCGATCCCGATCACCGGTGTATCGAAAATCGATCATCGATCCATCCCGGGCCGGAAGAGGCCCCCTTACTAGACCCATCCCCTCCCCAAAATGTCCCGCGACGGTCTCGTCGTCGCAGCGGCAACGACGAGCCGGCAATGAGCCTAAGGCTACCGTATAGAGCGTTATAGAGATTTTGTATTGAGTAAAAAAGGCGATTAGAGAGTGCGGATTGAGTATTGTGTGAGTGAGGTGCGTGAAGCGTGTTGGTAAGCCCTTTTGATTACCATTCTTTTGATAAGCTGTCCGAGTATTGGCAACGAACCCCTTCTCGCTTCGACCCCCTTTTTTTGTCAACCCCCCTTTTTTTCTTGTAAACTACGCGTAACGTAGAGACCCCCGCGAGAACCCATCCTGACCCTGTACCTTTCCACCCCTAGCTATTTCCTCCTTGCGTACTCCCCCGCGAAAGTGTACGGACGTAAGTGCCCGAGACCCCTCCGTTGTGAATCCCCCAATACCCCTTTCTCTCTCTCTTTTTTGATTTCGGTTGCCACAAGAAGTGGCTGGCGCCCAACAACGAATTTTGTATTTTGCGACGACCCCTTTCTTTTTGTTGTATAGAGTGAACCCCCGAAAGGGTCACAATAAACATGAGATATAATATAATATACATTTAACAAGAATATCATATTGGCATATCTGCATTAGTTATGTAATATACATTTTATAACCGTGTCGTTATTACTATATCTACATGAGATATGTAATATACATTTAATTACAATGTCATTATTACTATATCTACATGACATATAATGTAACATACATTTAACAAGAATATCATTATTGGCATATCTATATTAGATATGTAATATACATTTAATAACAGTGACATTATTACTATATCTACATGAGATATAATGTAATATACATTTAATAACAATATAATTGTTACTATATCCACATCAGATAGGTAATATACATTTAATAAGGATATCATTATTGGCATTTCTACATTAGATATGCGATATGCATTTAATAACAATGTCATTATTACTATTGTATCTACATGAGATATAATGTGATATACATTTAATAACAATATCATTGTTACTATATCCACAACAGTTATGTAATATAGAATGATGCCCACTTGGACGTTGACCGATTGGACGCGTTCCTTTTGGACGTCGCGTCGTGCCGTTTGGACGTCGTGCCATTTGTATTCGCGCCATTTGGACGCCATACAATTTGAAATCATTGCTTTTGGAAATCGGCAGATGGCGGTATTGTTTGTCGATTTAAATTCCTATACTGTTTTAATGCGTATGCATGCTGAAGTATATGATTACATATATCTAAAGTCAATTAGTTATGTGTAACGTTTGACAAGTATAGGTTATAGTGAAAAACATGTGGAAGTTAAATGCAATTACTTTCTCGCAGGATACATCTGGAAATATGTTTATGGTAAAAGAAATATTAAACCATATTTTCTTCAATGCATTGTTTATTCCAAATTAATGTTTTTGAGTACAATGTATCAATATTTAATAATATGGTATCTTTTTCTTTATTTTCAGAATTTATTCAGACATTGATGAGGGAATTACAATCAAAGAATTATGGAGTAGAAAAGTTGAATAGATCCATTAAAGAAATTAAGGACAATGTATGCATTTGTTGCAGTATGGTAATAAAAACATACTTCGGATAGTTCAAATTCTTTATGCATATTTAAAAAGGGAAAATAAAGATATAACACTAAATAAAAATAATGTTTAAATCAGTTGGATATTATACCTAACCTATCCTATATTTATTAATTAGTTCATTCTGACATTATAAATCAATAATAAATTACACCACATTTTTAAGCTTGAAGTGATGTGCCTAGTTTATAAGTTGTAACGTGGTGACACCCGTGCCCCCCCGTTGCAATCGCTGCGCTTCCCCCCACCCATACGCCCACCTAACACTAACCCATAACCCTTCCCTCACCTCACCCCTTTTCCTCCCACCCACCGGTGTCGGACAGATGGAGGCGACGGACTGGCACAACGAGGACCACCCTCAACAAGGAGCTTCGAGGCCGGCGACAGATCCACCCCTCCAGCAAATAAGGAGCAACGTGGAGTTTCCAGAAATGATGATGAAGCGGCCCAAATCGACGAAAACGTCCACCCGGAGCCATCTGTCGCCGAGCCCGAAGACCTCAGCCCACCGGTCACAGCAGGAAGTCCGTCAGCCCCATCGACCCCGATCACCGGTGTATCGAAAATCGATGATCGATCCATCCCGGGCCGGAAGAGGCCCCCTTCCAAAACCCCATCCCCTCCCAAAAAGGTCCTGCGACGGTCTCGTCGTCGCAGCGGCGACGACGAGCCGGCAATGAGCCTAAGGCTACGATTTAGAGAGCATATCGAAGTATTGAGAGAGCATAGAGTCATTGTTAAGCGAGTACCGTGTGAATTGCGAGTAGTGAGTGTGAGGCGTTTGGTAAGCCCTTTGATTACCATTCCTGTGATTACTTTGTTTGAGTGTTGGCAACGAACCCCTTCTCGCTTCGACCCCCTTTTTTGTCAACCCCCCCTTTTTTCTTGTAAACTACGCGTAACGTAGAGACCTCCGCGAGAACCCATCCTGACCCTGTACCTTTCCACCCCTAGCTATTCCCTCCTTGCGTACTCCCCCGCGAAAGTGTACGGACGTAAGTGCCCGAGACCCCTCCGTTGTGAATCCCCCAATACCCCTTTTCTCTCTCTCTTTTTTTGATTTCGGTTGCCACGTTACGTGGCTGGCGCCCAACGATAAATTGTATTTTGCGACGTCCCCTTTCTTTTGCTGTATAGAGTGAACCCCCGAAAGGGTCACAAAGTAATGCGGTTAATGTGCATATTTGTTAGCACGAACGTTTATTTGACTCAGTGTTTTCTTATTAGTACATACTATTGGAAAATGAAATGTGAAATAAGTGCTACCCTTAATAAAAAGAAAGTATTATTTCAATTGCTTGTGATTATCTCACAGTGATAGCAAAAGGAATAGAAAATTTATATCAGTACTATTTAATTCATGAGATTTTAGAAACAGTATCAACTGTATACAAGGTTGTCAATTATTATTTGTAATAAACATATTTATTCAACAGACAATGTATACATTTTATGTAGCACATTAATAAAAATGTAGTTTTTAAGGTTTATTTCTTTACAGACATTGGAGACATGACAATGAACATTTAAATGCATTTTATTCAATAAATATAGGAGCACTCAGTTACATGAACTGAAATAAACATGCTTGCAAAGTGTAACGTCCCGGAATTATTCATGAACACGCTACTGCGCCGACGCGTAGGGAGAGCGGTTCCCTAAGAGAAGGCGACTCGTATTTTTATATATATTAATAATAAAGGAAGGGATTATAGGTTCGGGTGGCACGCGGTAAAGGAGTAAAATCCAACGTTAATTCCTTTCTCAAAATAATAAGTGAATTTATTCAAGAAATTATGTGTTGTTCGTTTATAATGTGATAATAATAAAAAGGTAAGTAATATAAAAAGATAATATTGAATGTAATTAAATAATGAATGAATTGATGTAATTAATTATTGAATTTAAATAATGAATTGAATTAATGTAGTTAATTAACAAATGTTGCGCCCTGTTTTGAAATACAAAAAGAAAATAATTGTATTAGTTGAGTACAATGAGTACGCCCTGGATTGAAAAATACAAAGAAAATAACAATCGTGTTTGTGCTAAAATTGAAATACAATAAAAGAAAATTAGATTATTAGTTACAAAAATAATTCAACCTAAAATAAAAATACAGAGGAAAATAAATTGATTAGTAAACGCGGTTCTAGATACGATTATAAAACTTTAAGTATATAATTTGAATTTATAATATAATTTAATTTAATATAATTTAATTTAATATAATTTAATGAATTTAATAAATCGATCGTTTGTCGGGAAATTGGCCAAGATCCGTTCTGACGCTGTAGGAGCTAGCTCGTTCGGCCGCAGTTCGGTTTCTGGGCAACTTAGCCGTCACTGAACAGGCCGCATCCAAGGAGCTTCGGCTTTCGCTCGCTCGTTAAGGGCACAGACTCCTTCGAGGCCTCCTCCGAATCGATGTAAGCTCCATTGGAAAGAATCGGGCAATCGTGAAAACACATAATTGAGAAATTCGACATTTGACGGTGTGACATCTAACGTCATTATGCAGAATAAGAAACGAAAGTGAGGTGGCATAGTTGCCAAATCACATCATTTGAGAGTTCTATCGCGGTGTTGCCGCATCTGTGACCATCTAGCAAAATGAATTTGCTCGAGCCGAGCGAGATTTTGATTCCTGGCGGACATAGAAAAGGATAGCGCGAGAGAAAGAGAAGGAGTATCATGAATGAAACAACGTAGGGCCGATCGGCGGAAATATAGTCACACGCTACGACAGATTCGATGAGACTCTGTAATACACATAACGTACGCGACTATAAAACTTATAGGAATAAAAACTATATGGCATTAATAATTTCAGGAAAGGAATGAAAAATAAAGACATGTAAATTGATCTATAATATACAATATTTATTGATTGAAATATAATCAATAAATATAAACAATGCCTCTTCTTTCTCCGCGACGTCTACATCGTCGATTACCATGACAGCCACTCCAGCCACGTGTTATTGACATTTTTTTCATCTGAAATATAATAATGAATTTTAATATAATTGTACCTGCATATACAGGGCGTCCCAGTCTAAGTGTGACAGAATTATATTAAAATTCATTATTCATTTCTTTATTTCTTATTCTCTTCTTGAAATTATTATGTCAGGTAGTTTTCATTCCTATAAGTCTTATGGTCGCGTACTTACGTTATGTGTATTATTTCATTCATTCCACCCCTACCAGCACCACGAATCCGTCGTTCTTTGATGTTTCCGAACATAGAAAAGGATAGCGCAAGAAGGATAAACAAAGAGAGAAAGACTCGCAAGCACAACTCCAATATTATGCTACTAAATGTTGATCGATTTATATTGTGTTTAGCTTCATTTTAATGAGAAAAATCTTCTCCACATGATAGTGAAATTTTTATTAACAAAAAGTACCAAATAAAAAACTTTATTCTGTGCATTAGTATGGTCACATTGATACGGGACATTTAAATGAAGGCAATAAATCCCGGTTTCAGTCCCTCTTTCGTCTTTAGCTACTGACTCTTTCTAATCAGTGTTTACTGACTAGGCAATCAAATTTGAAAAATGATTCTCCTATTCCATAACAGTTGCGGAGTGGACCGGCAATAGTTATGTACATTTATCGAGTTTTCACTGTATATGGTGCAAGTTTTATAATTCATTTTTCTGGCATACCATTTCAAGTATTCTATCTGTCATTTAATTGACAAAAAAACATGATTATAAATATGAATAAAAAAGTTTGATGGTTGCACACATTAGTACATGTATTGTTTCATTCTCGGACCTCTTTCTCTCTCGAGCGCCCTATTCTTTTCTATGTCTGGCAGGAATTAAAATCGGCTCGAGCCTGTTGTAATTGTAACAGATGTGGCAACAGCGTGACAGAAGTCTTAATACGTTGCGGCAACTATGCCATACTTGTGGCTATATTCGCGTAGCCGTTTGTGGTGTCAAATTAGAATTTACATTTATCGACTGATTTGTGTTTTTATCGACCCCGATGATAACGTGGTCAAATATACCATCAATGCCTCTGACGGAAAATCAGTGAACTATTCTTCCATCTATTTGACGTCTGATGCGTGCAAATCGTAAATTTCGTTTTACGTCTTCCAGAAGTGATAAATTGTGAAAAATTGAATTTCAGTGACATTGTGCTAGTTCAAGGAAGGGTGGTCTGGTGTGCTATGGGTGAAAAAACCATTAAATCGTCCAATATTTGGTAAAATGCAGCCGAACGCAACATTCGGCAGCCATGTTGTCTGCTTACAACAGCGTCTGTCTCAATCTTACAGTGTCTAAAATACCATTTTTCTCAACGTATGGTGTTTATTAGCGTTGAAACGGACCAGACCACCCTGTGGTGAAGTCTACTCGTGGGTGCTGTACCCGCGAAAATTTCATTTCTGCAATTATCGAGACGAAAAACGAAATCTACGCAATCGAGTGTCTCTCTCACGCATGGCGTATACGTGCATGCTTTTCGTTGATTGTGTGAGTGCACGCATACAGGTCATGGCACAAGGAGTCTGTGCCCTTAAAGCTTGCTAGCGAACACTGCAGGACGGTATCGTCGCTCTAGAGCCAGTGTACTAAATAGGCCGCATCCAAGGAGCTTCGGTTTTCGCTCGCTCGTTAAGCTTGGGTGCGAACCTGACACGTAAGAGAACCGCTGCGAACCGATAGTTGAGCGCTCCGGGTCTGACGCAGAACCTTTGCCGCCTTGCCGACAAAAGAATCTAAGGTTACTGAATTCTATAAAAATCGTACCATAGACCCGTGTCGGACTACAATCAGAATCGAAGTGAAGAATCTTTGCGCGGCACGCTCGTATTTATACTGGAGAACTGCTGACGTAGCAGTTTTTTCTACCTGTACTTTTGATACCGGAAGTGTTTGGATTTTGACCTGCGCGTACGTGACTCCGCGCGTATCGCTATCTCTGTCTACGCACTGTTGTTGTCTCTTTCTATACCGCGCTTGTTCCTATCTCTTTCTACGCGCTGTTGCTGTCTCTATCTATTTATTTCGCGCGCTGTGTCGATCTTTTATCGACGCGGTAGAATTATCGACGCGACAATTATCGACATATATTTTGGAGTATAAAAATTTTTGTGTTAAATATAAATATTAATAAATATAAGATTTTTTTTAGTTATTAAGTATGAATATAATTATTTAAATCAAAATAGTACAATAATAAAAAAATGAACTGTTACAAATTTTAATTATAAAAAAAACGAAAAAATGAATAAATATTTTAATAAATACTAATTATTAAATTCTTCTTGTTTATTCTTCTTCCTGCTGGATGTTACAAAAGTATAAATCTTATTTAACTGACTACGGTATATTTCTATAGTTTTTCTTACAAAGTGTTTTTTATTTGCAGGTTTATGAGATGCTTTTAATATTTCATTCATATACAATAATGCGTGTACCTTGTCTGCGTAATTATTAACTGATTACTGACTATCATGCAATGTTTAAGAAAATGTTTAATTATATTTCATTTATCACTGAATGAAACATTAATTAATTTGTATTGTTATTCTTTATTACTTGTACTTTAGTGTTTAAACCTATTACAAAAGAATGACTGGGTTCTTACACCTGACGTTGATACAGTGTGGTTCGACTACATTTTTCCTTACTAACTAAGAAACTTATTATATACACTACTTTTAACTATTATACAATCACAAAATTTATAATCTTATTTTGTTTATATCTTAATTAACAAAAGCATGTGTATGTATATATAATTTGTTATGATTTTCGCTTTCCATTTATGAGATATAATTTAATGACAAATTTTTGTTGAAATCCTGATAGAAGATAAAATCATTTAGGTTTAATTCATCTATTAGATACTGAATTGAAAGAAAAATTCGTAATTTATATACATATAACCTAACATGTGTCAAACTACAAAAAACACAACCAGCATTTTGTAATGTGACATCTCTGTAATATCTACAGATTCCAGTTACTAGATATTTTAAAGTTCTCGATAGTCGACTCTTTCGAAAATTGTCGTTACTAATGTTGCGCGATTCTTCGTGATTCTAGGGATTTTAAGATCCCAGGAACGTGGGTAAGCTGCCCGTGGAGCGCTAAAGCACTCTGCTCACGTGAATTATTTTAAAGTAATAATGTAATGTAATGTAATGTAATAGTTTATTGTTCCCCATTGGGGTTACAAGGCGCTTTATTAATACGCAAGGAGCGTTCCCCCAACCTTGCTTACATTAATATCCTGCCTTCCAAATTCTAAATTCCGTTATAAATAAAATACACTATAATCAAACCAAAATAAAATAAAATAAGTACAACGCATCAGAAAATCAAAATAAACTAACTATTCCCCTTGTATCTTATTCCTATCCTATTCTATTATTACATTTAATTATCTTAACCGAAATCAACAGAAAAATTATACTGAATCCACCGGTACTAAAAATAAATCAGAATAGTCAAAATAATCAGACTAACCTTTATATGTATTTATATAATGTAATATGCACTTAACCAAACTATATTGAAATAAAAAAAATATCTGAACTATAATACTGAATCCCCTATCAACTAGTTAACTTGTAGGAGTAATATACGAACAGCAGTCTGATCTCAAACTTAAAATAACAATAAACTAAAAATAAAAATACAAATAAAGAATAGCAAATAATAAAAAATAATAACACAGAATAGAGGAAATACAAATAAAATAACCAAATATGCATATAGAAAAACATCCGACCTCGCCACTTTGCCACCTTGTGGCCTGATCCTGGCACTTAACTTAAATAGGTTCACTTAAATTAAATTAGATCACATTAAATACTTGCAGGTACTATCTGTCCTCTATACTAAAATTGTAACAAAAATATATTTTCTTCTTTGCCAGTCTCAGCTGCCTCCGAGGTTTGGCTTTGGCTCTTCTGCTCGGTTCGTCTTCACCTTTCCTCTTCCTCTTTCTTCTTCTTGTTATGTTCTTTTCTTTTCGTTCCCTCTCTCTTCTTCTCGTTCCTGCTGTCTATTTCTGCTTCCACTCTCCTTTACTCTCTTCCCACACCCACTCCTTGCCTTCTATCCATAACTTTCTGTTACTAAACTCTACTTCCTTCCCCTTTGCTCTTTCCTCCCTAGCCTTATCTTTTATTTTCCATCTTATCCTCCTTTCCTCCCTTGATAGATCTTCCTCTACGCTCACCTTCCAGAATTCCCAGATATAGTTTTTCTTCCTTAGTATTTTCCTGCAATCATCCTCCTCCTCCAACTCTGTTAAAACAATTTTCCTTCCTCCATCTCCTGTCACCTCCGTCATCTTCCTTATTTCTACTTTTTTCCCCATTATTTTTATTCTTCTACTCCTTTCCTCTTTCTCTTCTCCACCTACATTTTTCCAAACTATCGTTCTGCTCCTTCTTTCTTTCCTCTCCCTTTCTCTTATCCTTTCCCAGCTGTCCGCCCAGCTTTCCTCCTCTTCCTTCTCTTGTTTCCTTTCTTCTTTCCACCTTCTTTTCTCTTCTTCTTCTTCTTCCGTCTCCTCTCCCCCTTTATCTTCATCTTTCTTCTCTTTACTAACCTCCACCCCCTCATCCTCCTCTCCTTTCTCTTTTCTTCCTCCCTTCTCTTCTTCTTCCTTTTCTCCTGTCCTTATTTCCCTGGCCTTTTGTGGCGCTGTTACTTTTGCTTTTTTCTTTTCTTCTTCTCATTTCCTTTTTCTGATTTTCCCCTCTTCTCTTTTCATTCCTTCTACTTCCTCTTTATTTCCTCTGCTTTTCTCTTCTTCGTCAATCTCATCCGAGTTCCTGCTTTCCTCTTCGCTATTGTTTTCGTGATCTTCCTCTTCTTCTTCGTCCCTCCTTTTGCTCTTCTTCCCTTTTTCCCTTCCCGCTCCCCCTTTCTTTATCTCCTACTTTATCTCCCCTAACTCCTCCCTAATCTTTTTTAACTCCTCTATCACAGCTTTTCCCCACGCGCCTTCCATGGTTCTTCAGTATCTCCCCTTTTTCTATCCTTTTACCTTTTCTTCCTATCCACTATTAACGCACGATTCGTCTTCCACTTATGCGTTCCTTTGTCTCGTTTCCTGTGCACGTGTTTGCTCACGCTTGCCAACCTACTTTTTCCTGCTCCCGCCGGCCTGCCACCTGTTGCGTGTTTCCCCTCCCATTTTCTTCCCTAGTCTTATGTCGGTATTGTCGGTTTCTGCTTCTCCTTCCTCCCTCGACCCCTTCCTGTACTCCTCTACTTCTTTCATCCACTCCTCTCCTTCACTCCCTCCTCCCATCAGTTCTTTCACCTTCTCTTGCCATCCCTCTTTTCTCGATTTCCCTCTAGCGCACCTTTCCCATATGTGCTCCCACGTTTCCTCTTCCCACCCGCAAACTCTACATTTCCTCTTGTCTTCTTTTTCCCAGTATTCTGATTCCTTAATTTCGTTTCCTAGCCTGAATCTAGCCATTCTTCTCCATCTTTCCTCTCTCCATCCTTTTTCTAAGTATCCTGGTATTCCTGGCTCCTTTATCATTTTGTACCATTTATTATATCTTGATTCCATTATTCTTTCCCATCTTTCTTCCTCCTGTATCAGTCTATCCTTCTCTTCGATTTCCTTATATTCCATCTCCCCACTTCGTCTTTTGTTCTCTATCTCTCTCATTTCTATCCCCCTCTCCTGAAAGAACCTCTCTCTTTCTTCCTCCCACTTGTTTTTCTCTCCTCCTCTTCCTTCGTCTCTAATTAGTTGCTCCCAACAACTCCTGGCCAGCTCTCCTCCTCTCCCTTCCCATAATTTTCTTTCGAATCCCCATGCCAACTTTCCTGATCTTGTTCTCATTTTCCACCTTTTCAGTTCCTCTTTTAGCAAGTATCCAGGGGTGCGCCAGTCCACCCCCAGCGTCCATCTCATGTACCTCTCCTGAAGCCCCTCTATTTCCTTCCACTCCTTCCAACCCCAAATCTCAGCTCCGTACGATATTACCGTCCACACTAGCTTATCCCATAGCCAAATTCTTCTTTTCCAGTTTTTACCAAATTTTCTTTTCCCAATTCCCCACACTTGTCTCATCACTACCCCCGCCTTTATCATCCTATCTTTTATTTGTGCCTCGTTTCTTTTGAACACATATCCTAGGTATTTGAACTGTCCTACCTCCTCTATTTTCTTTCCTTTCCACCACCAGTTCGACGTTTTCCATCTCCCCGCCCCTTTCCTAAATCTCATTATTTTCGATTTTTCCTGGTTCAGCTCTAGTCTTTTCTCGTCCAGGTACCTTTCTAGTCTTTCCATCATCGCCCTCATCTCCCACTCTTCTTCCGCCAGCAACACCACATCATCCGCATAGGCCAGTGTATATATTTTCTTTTCCCCAATCTTTATCCCTCCTCCCCCTCCCTTACTCATCCTCTCTTCCATGTCTGCTGTCAGTAAATTGTACAGCAGCGGGCTCAGTGGGCATCCCTGCCTCACGCCTTTCGCTGTCCAGAATGGTTCTGTCACCCCTTTGTCTGTCCTTACCCTGCTTCTAGTCTCCCTCAATACCTCCTTTACCCTTTTCCTCAGTCCCTCTCTTACACCCCTTTTTCTTAGTGCTTCCATCAGTACTCCTCTGTCTACCGAGTCAAATGCTGCCCTCAGATCTATGAAAAAGGCTATCACTTTTTGTTGGCGAAATTCCCTACGTACACGCAGCGTGACGGAGTTGGCAGCGAAAATAGTTCGTTGGTGCGTCGTTACCGATAGCGGCAGCACCTCTCGGGCCCACTTTGTCCACGCGGTCCCCTCTCTACGCCGGAACCGGCACGATCGACGCCATGATCGATTTCCTTCTTCTTGATCGTACGCTTCAAGTGTAAGCACGTCGCTGTTGCCCACGCTCACGATACGCATCAAGTTCGACCTCGTTGTTAATTTAACAAGTATAGACCACGCCGTGTCCACGCGATTACTTTCAAGTGTAATTTAGACCGCGCATTGCCCACGCATTTTCGGTGTATTATTCATTGACCACGCATCGTCCACGTATTACTATTGTACATTCAGACCACTGCGCAGTGATTGTTTCACGTTGTCTTTGTGTTTGTTAAACTGGTTGACTATTTTGACGCGCAATAAACGAGTGTTTGTTGCAAAGTGTGCCTCAATTATTTCTGACCTCGCTGCCCACGTGAACTCGCAAACATTTGTTGGTCCTTCGAGCCGGATAGAGGCACGCTCGGTTTCGAAGACACGTGTAACGGTCGGAGCCGCCATTACGCGTAACGGCCACGCCCGTTAAACGAACACGCAGTGCAGTTTCGAGTGAGGTGTCACAGAATTACAGTGACTCTCAAGTTTTGAAACGTTTCCCTTCGTGTAGTGACCACGCAGTGAGTTTCGACGTACAACATGCCGAAATCGCGGGACACCTCACCGGCCTCGCACGACAGCTCGGCCCGCTCCAGCAAGGCGGACGAGGAAACGACCACGGCGCCCCCTCTTCTAGAAGTCCCGGAAGAGACGACTCAGTCCTCGCAGACCACACGCCCACGCTCGCCAGCACGCCTCTCCTCTGAGCTTCAGGTCCGCGCAAAGATGCAGGAGGAACGCCTGGACACGATGCTGTCCATCGTGGAAGACTTGCAGGCATCAACCGCGAAGGAGCCTCTGACCATCATCGCGTCAGAGGTGGAAATTACGAAAACCACCCTGATGGAGATGCACTTGATGTTCCATCAAGAGCATCAAGCCCTCAGCCGTCTGTGGCCGGTGTCACAGCTTGACCACGGCTATTACAAAACGAAGGTGGCCTCGCAGGAGGAGAAGGTCGTACTGACGGCCCGAAAGCTGATTGCTCAGCTGGAGCATCGACTTGCACCCAGCACGACCACGCAGACCACGACGTCCACGCAGCCACTTGCAGCCAAACGATCACGCTTGCCTGAAATTGCACTCCCCAAATTCGAAGGGGAGTACAACAGATGGCAGGCTTTTAAATCTGCCTTCACATCGGTGATAATGGAACGCGACGACCTCGCAGAAGTGGACAAGCTCCACTACCTCAAAGGAGCAGTTTCAGGCAACGCAGCCCACGTCATTGCTCATTTACCCGCTACAAACGAGGCCTTCCAAAAGGCCTGGAAGCTTCTCGATGAGCGGTTTGAGAACAAGCGGCTCAATGTCCAGTCCTACATGGACCGGATCTCTGATTTGAAGCCAATGAAGCAGCGAAGGGCCAGCTCGCTGATCAAGATGACGAACATCATCGGCGAAACGCAAGAGGCTTTGACCACGTTCGGGCTCAATGATCCTCACTCCTGCTTCTTACTGAACCACCTCGTCAGGCTGCTCGATTCAGACACGCGAGAACGCTGGGAGTCTTCTTTGAGCGCTCAGACGGACTATCCGACGATGTCGCAGCTCACGACATTCTTGCTGGGACGAGCCCGAACATTGGAACAGCTGGAGCGGGTGGCCGAACAAAAGACGCCGCAGAACACGCAGACCACGTCAGGACGCCCCGCCAGTCGCGACATCCGGCTGGTGCAACAGCGAGCTTCCGTCCACGCAGCCGCCGCAACGCAGTCCACGACAACGACGACCACGTCCTCTGCACGCCCACGCACCTCAGCGCTCTATCCTTGTGCGCTCTGCGCCAAGGATCATTTCTTGACATCGTGCCCTGCATTCAGGGACAAAACCGTGGATGAGCGGATAACTGTGGTGAAGGCTCAGCAGTTGTGCGTGAACTGTTTGGGCCACCATAATCTGAGAAGCTGCCGTACAGCACAACGGTGTAAGCTCTGCAATGAGCAGCACCACACGGCATTACATGGTGGCAACCTCATCAGGGTGTTGGTGCCATTCCCGCAGACCTCGCAGCCCGCGACCGCCTCCACGTCTTCGCAGCCCACGGCGAAGGCATCACAGACCACGCAAACACAATCAGCACAACATTGAGATGTTGGTGCAGTCGTCGACGCCCACGCAGCCTGCTCAGCCCACGCATTAAAGGACCACGCAGCCCACGCATTAAAGGACCACGCAGCCCACGCATTCAGACCACGCAGACCACGGACCACACTTCTAGCAACAGCACTCGCAAGAGTGCACACCGACCTCGCAACGCAGCAAGTAAGAATTCTGATCGACTCAGGCTCTGAAGTTTCTCTTATTTCAGAGTCTTTAGTTAACCAGCTTAGACTCAGACGGAAACGCTCCTCGTTGGATGTCCACGGAGTTGGTGGAGCAAGGACCTCGCAGACAAATGGAGTGGTCAATATTACACTCCATTCTAATTACAGACCACTCGCAGTCACCGTTCAAGCACACGTGCTTACAAAGGTGACCACTTGCTTGCCATCAGAACCACCATCTCAGCCAACGCAGCCATCGCACTTGGAGAAATTGAACCTCGCAGATCCTCAATTTCTCGTCTCAAGACCGGTGGACATCATTCTCGGAGCGGACGCATACGGGCAAGTCATCAAGCCAAATATTATTCGGAACACGTCATCACCGTTGATCGCTCAACTCTCGATTTTCGGTTGGCTCATAATCGGGCCCCTCGAGGGCACTCAGACAATTCGCAGGACTTCTCATCAAGTGACAGTCAATAATACTGATCGCCAATTGAGTGAGTTACTCAGCCGCTTCTGGACGCAGGAAGAGCCACCGCAGGACACGGCACCCTTGCTCACGCCAGACGAGCAAGAGTGCGAAGATCATTTCAAGACCACGCATTCAAGAGACTCCGCTGGAAGATACATTGTGCGATTGCCGCTCAAAATTCATCCTCGAGCACTTGGCAATTCTTATCAGACCGCGCACAGTTGCCTTCAACGGACTCTCAGACGATTCAGCAAGGACGCCCAGTACAATCAGCTGTACACCAAGTTCATGCTCGAGTATGAGCAACTTGGTCATATGGTAAGACTGAACAACGACTCAATAACTAGTCCGTTTCAGTACTTTCTTCCGCATCATGGCGTTCTGAAGTTGGGCAGCACCACCACCGCATTGCGTGTGGTTTTCAATGGCTCCAGTCCAACTTCATCAGGATACTCGCTGAACGATCTTCTACATACTGGTCCAAATCTGATGCTGAATATAGCAGATCTTCTCATTTGGATACGAAGATACAAACATCTGTTTGCAACTGACGTCACGAAGATGTACCGACAAATTAAGGTGCATCCAGACGACTGGAGCTTGCAGCAGATACTCTGGCTTGATGACACGCAGAAAGAAACGCAGTACCAGCTGACCACGGTCACGTACGGAACGAAAGCTGCACCGTACTTGGCTGTCCGAACACTCTTGCAACTCGCTGATGACGAAGGGTCGAAATATCCCCTTGCCGTGGAACCCATCAAAAATGGCAGGTATGTCGATGACATTTTTGGTGGCGCAGACACCGCAGAACATCTACAGGACGTTGCAAATCAGCTAACGCAGTTGTGTCAAGCGGGTGGATTTCCACTCGCAAAATGGCATTCCACAAGCAAATCGTTGCTAGAAGACCTCGCACCAGAACAGACCAACGCAGCAATTTCATTCGACGACTGCGCAACCAAAATTCTCGGAATTAAATGGATTCCACATCAGGACACGCTGAACTTCTCGACCATATCAGCTACGCAACGCACGCAATTTACAAAACGCCTCATTCTCTCCGAAGTAGCTCAACTCTTTGATCCACTCGGTTTTGTTGCACCTGTAATTATCAGAGCTAAAATTCTTATTCAAGAGCTTTGGTTACAGGAACTCAGTTGGGACGACATTCTGCCGCTTCACATCACTCAACGATGGTTATGCATCAGGGAAGATTTAACCAGCTTGGCCAAGCTTTCCATCCCTCGATGGTTCAACACCACGACCACGTCTACAGTTGAACTTCATGGCTTCGCTGATGCATCAGTCCTCGCGATGGCAGCCGTCGTCTATCTCGTCGTACACGCACCGTCCACGGGTACCCAAGTTTCTCTCGTCTGCTCGAAAACGCGAGTGACACCACTCAAACGTCTAACCATCCCGAGGTTGGAGCTCACAGCAGCGCTGCTACTCTCTAAACTGATACGGCATGTTCACGCTACTTTGAACATGACCGTCTCTCAAACATTTTTGTGGACGGACTCAGAAGTTACGCTGGCATGGATCAAAACGCACCCCTCCAAATGGAAGGATTACGTTCGCAACAGGGTAATCCAGATCCAGGAGATCACGCAGAACTTTCACTGGAGGCATGTACCAGGATCATCGAATCCAGCTGACTGCGCGTCAAGAGGCATGACGACAGAACAGCTTCAACAGCACACGCTTTGGTGGACGGGACCACCGTGGATCGCGCAACCACAGAACTCATGGCCCAAGCAGACCAGTGTTGACGCAGACGAGTTGGGCGCCCTAGAAGCTCGTGCTGTCGTTGCACTCCACACGGCAAACGCAGTAAAAGAATATTCATGGGAACTGATCTATAAATATTCTTCCTTTCACAGACTACTCAGAATCACCGCTCTTTGCCTCAAATTCGTGGACAAGCTGTTCAAACGAAAGGACGCTTCGCCCACGCATTCTATCTCGGCAGCTGATATGGAAAGGGCCAGAATCTACTGGATTCAGGCCACGCAATCCGCATTTTTCAAAGACGAACTCGCTGCATTCGCCAAGGGAACAACGCTTCCAACCACTCATCCATTCACGAGGCTCACCGCTTACCTCGACCATCAGGGAATCGCCAGGGTAGGCGGACGCCTCCAACATTCAGACCTCTCTCACGATGGCAAACATCCTGTTATTCTGCCTCGTGATTCACGACTCTCTGCACTGCTCATCGACCACGCACATCGTCAGACCATGCATGGAGGTACGCAATCCACCCTCGCTTTTCTCAGACAACGCTACTGGATTCTCGGTGGACGAGCTCCAGTGAAAACGCATATCCTGAGGTGTGTGAAGTGTGCTCGGCAGAGGGGGATCCGTGCCCATCAACTGATGGGCCAACTACCTCTTTGTCGGGTCACTCCATCACGCCCGTTCACCCACACAGGGGTGGACTACGCAGGACCGCTCACGCTGAAGACTTGGAAAGGCAGAGGAGCCAAGACGCAGAAAGGGTGGATTTGTGTATTCGTCTGTTTCGCAACATCAGCTGTTCATCTGGAAGTTGTCACCGATTACTCAGCCGACGCGTTCATCGCAGCATATCGCAGATTCGCAGCAAGAAGAGGAACTGCAGCCTCTCTCTACTCAGATTGCGGTACCAACTTCCAAGGAGCAGACGCACAATTGAGAAAGCAGTTCAACGACAGCACACGCGAAAATCAAGACCTCGCAGCTCTACTCGCCAAAGATGGTACACAGTGGCACTTCAACCCTCCTGCCGCTCCACACATGGGTGGAAAATGGGAGGCGGTGGTTAAGTCTCTCAAATTCCATCTGAGGAGGACGATTGGAGATGCTTTGCTGACGTTCGAGGAATCAATAACATTGCTCGCGCAGATCGAAGCCATCCTCAATTCAAGACCGTTGGAACCACTCAGCGATGATCCAGACGACCTCTCAGCCCTCTCACCAGGACATTTCCTGATCGGATCGCCGCTCAACGCAGTGCCAGAGCCTACTCTTCTCGACGTCTCAGTCAACCGATTGTCAAGGTGGCAATTTCTGCAGCAGCGTCTCCAACAATTTTGGAGGCTCTGGTCCACAGCAGTATCTTCAACGACTCCAAGCAGTCTCGAAGTGGCATCACCCGTCAAATGAGATCAAGGTAGGCACTCTTGTTCTTATTACTGATGAACGCTTGCCCCCAGGAAAATGGCCCATGGCTCGAGTTCTCAAACTCCTACCAGGCAAGGACGGATTGACCAGAGTCGTCGAGCTCAAGACGGCCACCACGACGCTCACGCGGCCCATCGCCAAGCTGGCCATTCTACATCAGCCTTCTCAGGACAACTCGGACACGCAGATCACATCATCGACCAGTCGCTGATGGCCGGGGGGAAATGTTGGCGAAATTCCCTACGTACACGCAGCGTGACGAAGTTGGCAGCGAAAATAGTTCGTTGGTGCGTCGTTACCGATAGCGGCAGCACCTCTCGGGCCCACTTTGTCCACGCGGTCCCCTCTCTACGCCGTAACCGGCGCGATCGACGCCATCATCGATTTCCTTCTTCTTGATCGTACGCTTCAAGTGTAAGCACGTCGCTGTTGCCCACGCTCACGATACGCATCAAGTTCGACCTCGTTGTTAATTTAACAAGTATAGACCACGCCGTGTCCACGCGATTACTTTCAAGTGTAATTTAGACCGCGCATTGCCCACGCATTTTCGGTGTATTATTCATTGACCACGCATCGTCCACGTATTACTATTGTACATTCAGACCACGCGCAGTGATTGTTTCACGTTGTCTTTGTGTTTGTTAAACTGGTTGACTATTTTGACGCGCAATAAACGAGTGTTTGTTGCAAAGTGTGCCTCAATTATTTCTGACCTCGCTGCCCACGTGAACTCGCAAACACTTTTCCTTTTGCCTTCTTTATTTGCCTGTTCACCAGGAAGTTTAACGTGTATATGTTGTCGATTGTTCCCATCTCTCTTCTGAATCCTGTCTGGTTTGGTGGCAGTAATCCCTTTTCTTCTACTTCCTTTCGTATATTTTGTAAAGCGTTGGCATCAACGTCACTCCCCTATATTCCGTTACTCTTGTCCCATCTCCTTTTTTCTTAATGGGCGCTATTATCCCTTCCTTCCAGCCCTCCGGCCATCCTTCCCCTTTCCACACCCTATTGCATATTTCCCAGACCCAATTCAATATCTCTTCCCCTCCGTATTTCCACACCTCGTTGGGGATCTCGCCCCCCCCCCCGTCGCTTTTCCATCTTTCAGCTTCGCCACCACTTTTCTTATTTCTTCCTTACTTATGTCCTCTTCTCCGTCCCCTTCCTGGTTTCTTTCACCGCCCAGCACTACTTTTTCCTCTGCACCTCCCAGCAGGGTAATAAAGTGTTTCCTCCACTCCTCTTCCTTTATTCCCGTTTCCCTTCTTCCTCTTCTTTTTCTTTCTCTGTTTATTATCTTCCATACCTCGTTTTCTGTTTTTGCCTCTTCCACCTCTTTTTCGAAATATTCTATCACCTTTACCTTCTTTGCTTCGCATAACTTTCTATATTCCCTCTTTCTCTCTTTGTAGTCTTCCTCTTCTGCCTTTCTCTTCCTCCAATCTCTTAGCGCCTTTCTCACTTCTTCCTTCTTCCTCCTACACTCCTCGTCCCACCACCCTTTTCTTTTACGCTTTTTTACTCCTTTTCTTCCTTTTTCGAGGCCCTTTCTAAATTCTTCCATCATTGTCTCTATATCCTCCTCCAGCTTTCCTCTCCTCTCCCTCCATCTAACTTCCTTTCTGAACCTTTCCCTTCCCTGCTCCGACCAGCTTCCTCTCGCCATTGGCCTTTCTTTCCCTCCTTCCTCTTCTTTTCCCGTTCTCCTCCCTTCTATTTTCAGTATCATTGGGTGGTGGTCTGAGTCAATTCTGTCCCCTATCTCCATTCTTTCGATTCTCTCTTTGCTCCCCTCTTCTGCTATTACATAATCTATCACAGTGTTCCCTCTGGCTCCCGTATACGTGAATTCCCCTTCCTCGTCTCCGCTTAAGTTTCCATTCAGTATCTCCCAGCCCGTCCCCTTCAGGGTCCCTAGCAGTACTCTCCCATCTGAATTTTGTTTTTTATCCTTTGATCTTCTCCGTCCCTCCACCTCTTCCCCCACCTACCTCTTCACACCCCCTCCTTCCTCCTCTACCTCTTCTATTCTTGTCCTCAGTTCTTTCATTTTTTCCTCTATGTACTCGTTCACGTATACCCCTACTATCCTCCATTTTTCATCTCCCCTCTTGATCTCCGCTGTCATTAATCCGCCCTTTTCTTCTTCATTTATTATCTTACCCTCTTCTCCCATCATGTACTCCTTCACCCCCATCAGCATTCCTCCCATTGCCCTTCCTTTTTTGTTCTTTCTTTTTGCCAACTGCGCTTCCCATCTGTATCCTTTTGGTAGCTCTCCTTTCACTCTGTCCTAACCTTTCTGCTCTAGCCATGTCTCCATTAGAACTACTACGTCCCATTGTGCGATCGTCTTCCAGAAGCCCTCATCTTTGTTTCTAACCCCCGCACAGTTCCAAAATCCTATTTCCCACACTTCCCTCTCCCCCCCTCCCTCTTTGCCCTTTTCCTTTATATTCTCTCTTGTCTCAGCTTTTTTCCCTTCCTTTTCCCTCCCCTTTCTCTTTTTCTCCTGTTTTTTTTCTTTTTCCTTCTCCTCCTTCTTGCCTCTCCCCTTTTCTCTCTTTTCTTCCCTACTTACTTGCTCCTCTCCTTCTCCTCTTTTATCCCTCAGTTCTCTTCCCCCGTCTTACTCGCCTCTCCCTGTTTTCCGTGCCACTCTTTCCCACCTCCATCCTTTAACGTCTCGGTCTCCTCATCCCACCTCCACCATTTACCTTCTATTCTTATTTTCCCGTAATCCACCCATACGTTTCTCCCCTTTTCCCTTTCTTCCTTTGCGATTTTTCTTATCTTCCATTGTATCCTCCTTTCCTTCCATGTCAGGTCCTCTTCTATTCTTTCCTCTCCCCCCCTCAGTGCTTTCTTCTTCATCATCACGATTCTCTTGTGCTCCAAGGACCTCAGTCTTAGCTGTACCATATTTACTTCTCTCCCCCCTTCCGTATACCCTACTGGCTTTACTTCCTCTATTGCGTCTTGTACTCCAATCTGCTTCATTATCTCTTCTGCTCTCTCCTTCATCGCTTCTCTCTTCACTTTTATCCCTTTAATTATTATGTTCTTTCTCCTTTCCTCTTTTTCTTTCCTCTCCCATTTCCTCTCTAGTTCTCTCAGCCTGCTTGCTACCGCCTCTCCTCCATTCTTCTCCTTTCTTTGCTCTTCTGCTCCCCTCTCCCATCTTTTCATTTTCTCTTCAAATGTTCTCCAGTTATTGTTTTCTTTCTCCTTTTCCCCTCTTTCTATTTCCTCCACTTTTTTCATTAGTCTTTCCATTTTCTTTTGCATATCTCTTTTTTGTTCCAGCCAGTTATCCTCCCTTTCCTTCATTTCCTCCTTTATCTTCCCTATTTCTCCTTTTATTCCTGCTATCTCCTCTCTCATTTCTATTCCTAGTGTCCTTGTGCTTGCTTCTATCCTCTCTCCCAGCTCCTTTTGCCCCTCTCCTAACTTTTTCATCATCTCTTTTAATTCTCCAATTCCTCCTTCTTCCTCCGTTTTCTCCTTTTTCCTTTCAGGGGATCTCTCTATTAGGTTACTTTCTCTAAAAATCCACCCCTCTACTTGTGTAGGGTCTCCCGCTCCTCTTTCTCCCCCCTCCTCCTCCCCCTGATCCGCTCCTCTCTTCCGCTTCCAAATTTTCTCTATGCTTGGCATATTTCCTGTACTTAAACTCTTTTCTCTCTTCAGCGCCTCTACGTTAGTCGGTCTGCCTCTTCTCACCCCTTTGTCCGCTTTTCCTATCTCTTCCTTTCCTTCTGCTGTTTTTCTCAACTCTTTCGTTTCTTCTTTCCTACGCTGACCTCCGTCTCCGATTCTTCCTGGCTCTTCCTTATCCCCCGGCATTCCTTCTGCCTTCCTATTTTCCTTCCTGTCCCCTAGGTGTCGCTTCCTGCACCTTCCTTTCTCGCGTTGCCGCGCTTTCCTATCTTCTGCTTTCTCTAACCTCACACTTTTGTCGCCCTTTCTGTCGGTCCTCTCTTTTCTTTTCTCCCTGTGATTTTTCTTTTATCCTGCACTGCTCCTCCTTCTTTGCTCTCCCCACTCACTTTTTCTACTATCCTTGTTTTTCGCTTTTTCACTTTTCACCTTTTCACTCTTTACTCGCTTCACTCACACGTCACACGTCCGTTCGCAACCGCTGCCTGCACGGGACTCCTATTTTAAAGTAATAGTAAACTGATTTAAATTATTTAAAATGAACTAAACTTTTAATAACGATTAACTTTAAGTTTAATGAATTAGAACAAGAACAATAAATTGAATTGAAATTAATTGTTTTACACGAGTACTTCTCTTGAGCGGTTACAAAGAACAAAGGACAAAAGATAAAGCACGCGATTCCGCAAGGTTCCCCTATATATACAGCTCCTGATCACTAAGTAAATCATCGTTAGCAACGCTCATTAATTCTATCCATTACTAACATTTGATAACGAAAAACCGATTCTCTTCTACTGATCGAGCTGTATAATAAGGTATCCTTGATAACAAAATACTGTTCTTCCTTTACAATTTAAATTTGATGCACTTCAGCTACCACATTCAACTTTCTTTACAACCTAGTTCATAATTTATACAGCCTGGTTCACACCAGCGAGGATCGCAACACTAAGTTGTCGACCACCTGGCGAGGTTGTTATCCCGACGACGTCGCCTGTCTATTGCTGTCTATGACTGACAGAGACGACATCATCGGGTCGTTGGCCTAGTGGACAGCTGATAGCAGCTGATAGTTTGAGAAAGTAAACACTCTCGGTTTCGACCGGAGCATAACAAAACCTATCTCTGGGTTTCGCTAGAAAATTTTGAAATATTGGAGACTATCAAGAAAAAGAATTGTAACTGGCACAATATATTGTCGGATTAAATGTAATTAATATTATCTAGTACAATTGTCAAGAAATTTAGTGAATTCCGTTTCGTAAGATTTTAGGTTATGTTTGCCTATGGTGAAATAAAACTAATTCATAGTACTTGAATTTCCTTTTCTACCTTTTCTCCATAAGTCTTCTTTGAACAAGATCGTTTCTAAATGTTTTAATACTTTTTCTGATTAGACTGAGTATTGGAATATTTCAGTTGGACTGTTGTAGTTGGATGAAATGAATTTGAGATTTGTAAATACAATACAAGTGATACAGAATAGATGAGAGTGAAAGGTGAAGTCTCATTTTCTCTTATTAATTTATTTATTTAAAATATTCTGACATTATGATTTACAAAACAAACTTATGTAATTTAATAATCCTCTTCTTTTGATAATTTGTTCAATGTATCTATCAAATTCTTTTACTCCATAATTTTTTGGTTGTGTTACGTATCCGTCTTGGAAATTTCCTTATATGGTGTTACAAACCCTTCTCAAGAAATTTCCTTATATGGAATCGGATGTGTGCACCCGACACCAACCGTCTTCTAGAAAATTCGAGACCAACGCAAAGCAAGGGCGCGGTCCTACGGGTCACGTAGAGTCAGTCCCCACCACTCTTTTTACTCTAGTTTTTGAGTATAAAAAGGGTGGCGACAAGGGCACCTCGGGTCTAGTTGAAGTCTAGAATCAGTTCGATACACGTCAGTACGTTCTTTTCGGATAATCTCTGCAACGAGGAAACTCTGCGAGATCGGGTATTCAAGTCCCTTTCAAGCACTCACAGTAACTATACAGTACGTTGTCGGCTGTTAAGCATTATTATAATCGTTGTAATCCGCCCCCGTTTGCTCGTGTTCGTGAAAACCGAGAAGGATTAGATTCTTGCTTCGCGGAATCGAAACTAAACTTTATTTATTCAACTCATTTCAAACGTGCAACCTAGAGTGCAATTCATTGAATACCGCGACAATTACACACAACAATTGTAAGGTCCGGAATAGAGAATAAACTCAAACTAGTTTAATTTACATACTATTGTACAATTATATTTACTGTCCAGAAACCCACTAAGGTGTACCTTTACCGCTCGAGGTACATCAATCAAGTTACGAGACCTAATACTAACGCTTCCTGCGGCTCCCTACGTTAGCCATACGTAGGTTCGTCCGCATATCACTCTCCTGAGGCTCCCTACGTTAGCCATACGTAGGTTCGTCCTCCACTCTACACCTTTCCTGTGGCTCCCTACGTTAGCCATACGTAGGTTCGTCCACCATAGCCAACCTCCTGGAGCTCCCTACGTTAGCCATACGTAGGTTCGTCTCCACGTCTACTTCCTTAGGCTCCCAGTGTTAATAACAACACTGGTCAAGCCATTAACAATTACCATATACCTAAATTAAGCCCCGGCTACGCAGCCGCCCCCTCCGGCTCGTAACAAAACTGGTGGCAGCGGTGGGATCCACTGAATAAATATCCGTAAGGATACCGTGGATACAACTGGACTTGTATTATAATTGTTCTATAGGATTTTCGCGTTAAAATGCCAGAAACCAGGCTTTCGGCTGACGAAGTCGCGAATCTTACCTTAACAATGGCTAATTCTATGGCCTTGTTAACACAGCGTAATTGTATTCAATTCGCTACCGCGCCGATACCCACTTTCGATGGCGAGAATCCAGCTTTGTCGGTTTTCGCTCAGAGTGTAGAAAACGGGCTCGCGTTAATACCAGATACGTCGGAAACAGAGTATCTGAGTATCGTGTTGACTAAACTCACCGGTCCGGCGCGGATTAGTATCCAAGATAAACAATTCAACAATGTAACTCAATTGTTACAACATTTGAAAAAACGATACGCTCCTGGGAAGAACTTGGCGTATTTCCAAGCTGAGGTTTCGCGCCTTAAAATCCGTGAGGACGAATCACTAAGGAAGTACATCGACAGAGCCAGCAAACTTGCCCATGGATCTCGTATCGCGATCCGCGAGAGGTACACGACCAACGTGGATCAGCTCATCAAGGAGATGGAAATGGACATCTTGGAGAATTTCCTTGAGGGTTTACCGGAGCGTGTGGCCTGGAGAATCGCCGCTCTGGACAAAAAGATTAAAACTTTAGAAGAGGCGTACGAAGCTGTGCTACAAATTGAACGTCGCCTCAAGAACCGACGACAGATTCAGGAGAAGGCATCACCTAGTCGTCGTAGAGAAGAGGACTTTCTCAGCTGGAGACGTCCTCGAGAGAAGGAACACAGGCGTGTGTACCCTCAGTCACCGTCACCCTATCGGCAAAGACCAAGGGATCGCAGCACATCTGGTTCCGAACCGGAGTTCGAAGAACGAGCTTCACGTGCAACGGCGTTGACTTTACGTAAGCATGATTATTCACGCTCTCCAAACCACTCACCGGAGGCGCCAAAATATGACGAGCCGTTCAACACCAAACACGATGTTTACGACTTTTATTGCGCAAACTGCAGTACGGTCGGACACGGTTGGAAGGATTGTGAAAAATCACCTCGCCGCGAAAGACCCCGATTCCAGTATCGAAGGGAGTCACGAGGGAATTTCTCACCTTTGAGGAAACCTTTAAACTCCAACAACGCTCACCCAAACGGCGAGGCGGTGAGCGTACGCAACGAAGATCGCCGGAAAATGGTCCGATTTGCAGACCAGAAACAGGAAGACGAATCAAGGAAGCACCAACCCCACGCATCAGGATCAAGGTTCCAGAACTGGAAAAAGGAACGGGAGAATTTCTAATTGATGGAGGAGCTTCTGTAAATCTGGTAGTTCTTCATGCTCTAGGAGAAAAGGCCGGAATCACATCGAAGGAAGATCTAAAAATCGCTGGGCTCGCATCATCTACGATCCGAACCTTGGGAACTACCAGTTTGCAAATTAATGGATCTGCTACGGAATTTTACGTAGTAGAGGACTTGCCTATTTCCGCTGATGGACTCATAGGAAGCCCTTTTTTATTACAGGAAGGGGCTGAAATTTCCTATTACCATAAAACCTTGGTAACTCGTAACCAACCTATTAAACCTATATTCTTCAGTAACGCTGAGGAGATGGAACTGCATCCAGTATTGCCAATTAAACATAGATTGCCAGGACGCACAGCTCTCCAAATTGCAGTTCCAGTCGCAAATCCGGAGGTTATGGAAGGGTACCTAGCACGAATCAAGACTCCTGAACAGGTCTACATTGGAGAAGCAGCAGTCTGCAATCATGATGGAATTTGCTATGTCCTAGCCACAAACACCGGAGAAGACGAAATCGAAATCGACATTGAACCACAACGCATACATCCGTATGAGATTTTTGACTCATCAGATGACGATCCTATTCCTTCGTATCTAGCAAAGGAAACAAAGGAAGACAGAACTACACGTATCCAAGATCTTTTAAGGACCGATCATCTAAACTCTGAAGAACGACAACATGTGTTCAAAATTGTCAGGGAATTTTCTGATAGATTTTTCCTACCTGGAGATAACCTGGGCAAGGTTCCAAATTTTCATCACTCTATTTACACAACAGACGACATTCCGATTAATACTAGACAGTATCGGTACCCACCAGTACATCAGGAGGAGATACAACGACAGGTTGAAGCTCTGCTATCGCAGGGTATTATTAGACCATCCACCTCACCATACAATTCTCCTTTATGGATTGTACCGAAGAAACCGGACGCCGATGGTAACAAACGTTGGCGAATGGTAATCGACTTTCGTGCATTAAACGAAAAAACAACAGGCGACAAGTTTCCATTACCTAATATTCCAGAAATACTAGACAAGGTAGGCGGAGCAAAATACTTCTCAATATTTGATTTGGCAAATGGATTTCATCAGATTGAAATGAACCCAAAGGACAGACAGAAGACCGCGTTTACAACCCCACATGGACATTTCGAGTTTGTGCGTATGCCTTTTGGTTTGAAGAACGCACCACCGACATTCCAACGCGTCATGAACCGGGTAACATCAGGCCTGGAAAACGTACTTGTGTTCATAGATGATATGATTGTTTTTTCTTCATCGCTGCGTGAACACGAAATTAAAGTTAAAAAACTATTCGATCGCCTCAGGGAATATGGACTTACTCTACAGACTAATAAATGCGAATTCCTACGCAAAGAGGTTGCCTATCTGGGACACATTTTGTCTGCTGACGGGGTTAAACCAGATCCTAGGAAACTTCACGCCGTAAAAAACTTTCCGATTCCAAAAACACAGAAGAATGTGCAACAGTTTCTGGGACTGACGGGATACTATCGCCGATTCATCAAGGATTACTCTCTAAAGGCAAAACCACTAGTTCAGCTGTTGGGAAAAGGAACCCCTTTCCAATGGACTGAAGAACAACAAGGGAGTTTTGAACTATTGTGTAAAGAACTCTGTACACAACCAATATTACAATATCCAGATTTTGAACGACCATTTGTTATCACGACGGATGCTTCGGATCATGCGATTGGGGCAGTTTTAAGCCAAGGAGAAATTGGACGAGACTTACCAATTGCATACGCTTCTCGAAGTTTGAATCTAGCCGAAAGAAATTATTCAGCAACGGAAAAGGAGTGTCTAGCCATGGTATACGCAGTACAGTATTTCCGACCATATGTCTTCGGACGAAGATTTACACTTGTCACGGATCATCGACCGCTGGTTTGGTTACATTCAGTTAAAGACCCCACTTCACGGCTAGTAAAATGGAAATTAAGACTCTTAGAGTACGAGTACGATGTTATTCACAAGCCTGGGAAAATAAACAAAAACGCAGACGCTTTATCTCGGAACCCTCCTACAGTCTGTCTCCCTTTGATTCCACGAGAAGACAAGGAGTTCAAAGTGCCAATACCAAACGCGGACCCTCAGCCGGATACCATTGGGCGACGCATCCATGAATTGCGACGAGATCGGGAGAAAAGACCAACATACACGGAAGATACCAGCAGTTCTGATGAAGCGACAATCACGCCTCAACCCCGATCAATTAGAAGAAGGAAAATACATCAAGATCCAACCGACAGGATCACACCAATCATAAAATCACCATTACCTACCCCTTCACAAAATCTGTTGGAACTACGGGATGATATCAACCTAACCTCTCCATTTATGCCAATAGCGCATTCCACTCAAACCGCTGGTCATTTCATACCAAGTCCAACCACTTCCGAGACTCCACAAAATACTGAAGATTTAATATCTTTCGACGAAGAGGAAAACAGTCAGACTACCATAAGGCCTGCGTCTACTGTCGTGGAACTACCTGACCCTCCTACACCACCAACAGACGGACCAGATGTTCAAGGTTTACAACCACCCCTACAACCTGCCAGACCGCAGACTCCACCGGGTACACAAATTCAAGAAAGCACTCCAATGCACTTTAGTAATACTCTGCCCATCTGCTATGAATCAGCAGCGGACTCATTATCATCACACCCAGAAGACTCATCATCGGAAGAAGAACAAGATGATCACGGCCGCTGTAAAATAATAAATTGCGAAGAAACGCTCATCACCACAAAGGGAAATTACGCACACTTGACATCCGCAGATTGCCAACTAATTGATCCTGGAGGAAGAATGCTTGTCGATGTTGGCTATCTCGGAAAGGAGGACCTCTGCAACAATAATCCAAAGAAAGGACAAGTCATTACCACATCCAGGCAAGAATTTCAAATCTTTACCGTTTTTGTTACACGGAATTTTTGGGAAGAAATCAAAGAAGAAGACGTCGTTTCGGCACTGCAAAACTTGAGAACCGCTCTCAGAGAAACCAGGACAACAAATATTCGACTGACTATAACCAGGAAGCAGGATCGACCTACCATTCAGAGATATCAAGCCCTGATTAATAAAGTATTTAAAGATACCAGCATAGAGATTACCCTATGCCTGGGAACAATAAGGTTACCATCCGAAAACATCCGAAAACAAATAATAGAGGAAGCCCATAGCAGTTTATTAGGAGGACATAAAGGAGTAACAAAAACCTACAAACGTATAAGAGCAAAATATTCATGGCCAGGAATAAGAAATGATATTCAAGAGTTCATCAGGAAATGCAAAAGCTGTCAGGAACAGAAGTTAGTAAGAGCGAAAACTCGACAACCGATGCTAATCACAGACACACCATTGGAAGCGTTTGATAAAATCGCTCTAGACACTGTTGGACCACTCCCTGAGACTTCTGGGGGAAACCGCCACATCTTAACCATGCAGGATAACTTGACCAAATATTGCATAGCCGTTGCACTACCAAACATCAAAGCTACAACCATAGCTGATGCGTTCGCGAGACATTTCATTTCAATTTTCGGAACACCTCGTGAAATTTTAACGGATAGAGGAACAAGCTTTATGGGAAAAGTCATGACGCACTTGGCAGAAATTTTCAAAATTAAACAAGTTACTACTTCAGGTTACAGACCACAAACCAATGGTTCTCTGGAGAGAAGTCATATCGTACTTATAGAATACTTAAAACATTACATGGATTCATACGAGGACTGGGACCTGTACCTACCTTTCGCAACGCTATCCTACAACACGTCAGTTCACGAAGCTACCAATTTCACCCCGCACGAGCTGATCTTTGGAAAACCAGCCCGACAACCAAGTTCTTTTCCAGAGGGAGAAGAATTGGATACTTATGGAACTTACCTCACTCATCTAATCACAAGACTGACTGAAACCCGCAACATAGCAGCAGATAATTTAAACACCGCAAAGGACGATCGCAATACAAACCGGACAAATGGGTAGTGGGCTCAAGGAGTACCGCACCGGGCCCATTATAAGGTCACAGGGACCTTTCCAGCCAGGCAGCGGCAAATTCAACCTTGGACGTGCCAGCCAGACACGAGACCCAAAGGCAATCGACCAGGGAACCTCAATGGCATCGCAACGAGGAAAGGAGAACCGACAACCTGCGGTGTCCTACATCTGGGAGAATGGGTTGCTCCTGGCCCAGATCACCGATGACAACATCACAACCTGGACGCCGGGTGATAGCATGAGGAAACGCAGGAAACTGCGCCCAGGCACCCCTCCACCAACATGGGACCAGCCACTCCAAGGACCAGCATCCAACCGATCAACCAGCAACGGTGGCCATCAATCAAAAACTCCCTAAGCTAAGTCCCCACATATACACAATTACATACACGCACACCACACATCGCAATAGTTCAGTTCAAAAGTAATAGAATCATTTGGCAATTTTGGTGTACTCATCCGACTCCGAATGGTGAAAGCATCGTAACAAACGATGTTTCATCTTAGAGGGGAGATGTTACGTATCCGTCTTGGAAATTTCCTTATATGGTGTTACAAACCCTTCTCAAGAAATTTCCTTATATGGAATCGGATGTGTGCACCCGACACCAACCGTCTTCTAGAAAATTCGAGACCAACGCAAAGCAAGGGCGCGGTCCTACGGGTCACGTAGAGTCAGTCCCCACCACCCTTTTTACTCTAGTTTTTGAGTATAAAAAGGGTGGCGACAAGGGCACCTCGGGTCTAGTTGAAGTCTAGAATCAGTTCGATACACGTCAGTACGTTCTTTTCGGATAATCTCTGCAACGAGGAAACTCTGCGAGATCGGGTATTCAAGTCCCTTTCAAGCACTCACAGTAACTATACAGTACGTTGTCGGCTGTTAAGCATTATTATAATCGTTGTAATCCGCCCCCGTTTGCTCGTGTTCGTGAAAACCGAGAAGGATTAGATTCTTGCTTCGCGGAATCGAAACTAAACTTTATTTATTCAACTCATTTCAAACGTGCAACCTAGAGTGCAATTCATTGAATACCGCGACAATTACACACAACAATTGTAAGGTCCGGAATAGAGAATAAACTCAAACTAGTTTAATTTACATACTATTGTACAATTATATTTACTGTCCAGAAACCCACTAAGGTGTACCTTTACCGCTCGAGGTACATCAATCAAGTTACGAGACCTAATACTAACGCTTCCTGCGGCTCCCTACGTTAGCCATACGTAGGTTCGTCCGCATATCACTCTCCTGAGGCTCCCTACGTTAGCCATACGTAGGTTCGTCCTCCACTCTACACCTTTCCTGTGGCTCCCTACGTTAGCCATACGTAGGTTCGTCCACCATAGCCAACCTCCTGGAGCTCCCTACGTTAGCCATACGTAGGTTCGTCTCCACGTCTACTTCCTTAGGCTCCCAGTGTTAATAACAACACTGGTCAAGCCATTAACAATTACCATATACCTAAATTAAGCCCCGGCTACGCAGCCGCCCCCTCCGGCTCGTAACAGATATAATTTCCTCATCAATGTCTGAATAAATGCTGAAAATAAAGAAAAAGTATTATATATTGATACTGTTCAGGATTGCACTGGAAAATAATCTAACACTTGCTGGGTCGGTTTCACAAATTGATTTATTTGAGTCGGTTTTTTAAAAATTATAGTGAACACGATGATCTGACAATTGAGGGTGAAACGTACAATGATCCGCTTTGAATTTTACACGTGAGAAAATGAACCGTCTGAATGAGTTTCAATTCCAATGATTCGTCGTGCAGGATGATTTTACATGAGTCGAAACATATTGATTATTGAATTGATCTGTCACCTGCGTGGTGTTACATGAACAATGCTCTTACAATTTGCAAGCAGCGAGCTTCTCAGCGCCGTTAATTCTATTAATTTGGCCCGCTGCTGTGATGGTGCCCGTGATCTCGTGCGTGATCGACACGTGGTTGGCGGCTCACGTGTTCAAAGGATTATCTTGTAAATGAACATTACCTGGTGATCCTGGTCACTTGCACAATTGCGATGGATCCTGATCTGCCAGTGAGCGTTTAGGTGATCTTGAGTTGGTGTTTGATCTGCACTTTTGAACACTATAGAACAATAACTGTTGAGCACGTGTTCTTTACGTTGATCGATGATCAATAATGGCGTCGTTGCGCGCGAGCCGGCGAGAAGACCCCTGCTCACGCGTTACCTAGATGGTCGACTCCCGATCGATAAATCGATCGACCGTGAGCGCCATCATGGCTGAGCGGATTCTCAAACAGATACATTGTACTGTTGCGAACCTCGCTTGTATGTATGTGTGTGATATGTGAATTTAGCCGCAAGCTTGTAATCACTAGCGCTGAATGAAATGTAATATGGCGACAATGCCATAAGAGTATGACTGCAGCATGTCTGCATTATGTTATATCAATGCTCATAAATTAGGAGCCAAAATTCAAGGGAATATACAAACAAGAGATAAGATACTGTAAAACTTTCAACACGGGTGATCGTGCTGGGAGAGAGTTGGAAATCCGGAGAAATAAGACTGTCACACTTGAAATTTCTAAAGTGCTAATTTATTACGGGCCGTATCTAATTCGTTACTCTTAACGAAAATCATGTTGGTTCTTGAAACTGTCGAAGTCTCTTCGACATCCTGTTTATTTACAGAGGGTCGTAAATTCACTTAAGGGTTGCCTTGGCTCGCTAGCGCGAGACCTTTTGTTATCTTACGTTTTCTCTGGATCCCACGCTTTCTCTTAACACGTGTGCACGGAATCGTTCTCGGGTCTTGGCGGAGCACCACCATCTTCCGCTCGCCCAAGGGTGGACCGAAGCCAGGGAGAGGGACCGCCTCCGGACAGGGATGGGCCCCACCACCATTGGACCAGGGATGATCCTGAGGGAGGATTCAGGATCCAGCGAGGAGGGGATGGCAGCCAACATCGATCGAGGATCTTCACCGCCAAGCTCAGAACGATTCAAAGCTTCAACCCGACTTGAGTCAAATTGAATAAAATACACACTATTAATCTTTACCTTAAAAATAAAGTGTACTTTATTAAAACCCGCGCACCTGAAAATCCCTAGACACCTGAAATCCACGCGCAACAAGCTGAATGTAAGTTAACGCAGACTAAATTGAATAAATTGTGTTATCCCTAAAGTGAAACAGGTCGGAAACATGCATAAAGCCATGAGAGTGACAAAAGGCGCACCTTATAATAAAGCATAAAGCATAGTCAGTCAACTGCAGTATTGAAATATTCATAGAAACAATCATTGAAACCGCAGAAACTTCACACCATGCCAACAAACGCAGGGCATTATAGAGAATTACAAGTTTCGCAAAGCTTAAGGTGATGCTAGCGTGGAGCCCGAACTTCGAATTCCGCGTCGGTAAAACAGTCAACGTTTCATCGAAAATTAGGCCGAACAGAAACTGATTTCAGCGCCACCTGAATTATCGCATCCAACTAACGGCATGCTATGCTACGTCACTTTTCGCATACACCTAAATGACACACGGATGCTACGATAGCTCTACTATATACGTTACAGCAAAGTATAAAATACGATACTGCACACATGACCTAGAATATATCTGAATGACCTAACTCCTTCAGCCAAATGTTATATATACATTATTTGTAATATAACATAACCTAGAGAACAATATTCCTACAAATCGAATGTCTAAATTTAGTTTTTTTTTAAATATGTCCCGATAATGTACTCCGAATTCCTATAAATCGAGTGCCTAAGGTTACTTTATCCTTCTAAAGGAAATCGTCAATGAACCCATGTACAGGTACTCGCAGCGAAAATCGTCCACCCGCAACGAACTGTATATAAACAATAAATACAAATAAAATACACTGATTATGCATATCAAATTATTCTACATACATAATTATCTAACAGAGTCTAAAAGCAAAAGATTTAGTTGAATAATAATCGAGATATAGCATTGCAAATAGGATCGTATCCGAAATGAACCTCATAGCGAAAATCATCCACTTTCAACAGCGTTTGATAAATTGCAATAGTTATTTGATTTTGTAACTTATAATAAGTGAGTTATAAATTTTTGTATGCTAAATCCGAATCTGCAAACCATTTTTATCTAACTTCTGTAGTTTTTTAGATAGTTAATCTAGTTAGAAAAATTGCAAGTATTCAATTTTTGGAAATGATTTATGCTTTTACAATAGCAGATATTCAGGTCCTTTTTCCACGTAATAATTCTGTAGACTCTATCGAGCAAAATGATCTAAATTGTTATTATATTATAGGCATGTAAATATGTTTAAATAATAATGGAACGGAGAGAGACGCATAAATCGCACGAACTTCTGCTGATATTTTTCATTATATTTCAAAAACTAAGGATTTAGGAAATCGTATGTGTACATCGTCAGTACACAGGATAAGGAATAGGGAAATAAATGACAAGAATGTTACTGGCGGAAAATGGTATAATTCTAAACAATAATTATAATAGTAATATAATAATCATAATAGTAACAAGTATAATAATAATAATAATGGTATAATGGTAAAAATGGTATAATTCTAAACAATAATTATAATAGTAATATAATAATCATAATAGTAACAAATATAATAATAATAATAATAACAATGACAATAATAGTAATAGTAGTTGTAAAAAAAAATAATAATAATACTAAATAATAATAGTTCCTGAAATCAAAGAAATCATATTTGTATATTATCTTTCATTATTACATATTAGACATATATTATCGTCGTACTCACTTCTAACGGCTATTGCCTCTGGTTAGGTTGGCGGCATACGCCATATGCAAGCTGCACTGTGGCCCGTGCCAAGGATATTCGGAATATATCCGCACGGGCAACCAGCTTGGCTGTCCAAGCCGCGGCCGCGACCGCGACCACGACCACGACCGCGACGCTCCCTTTCTTCCCGCAGCTGCCGATTCATTTCCCTGCGGCATTGGCGAATCATCCGCTGCTCTATACTTCTCAGTGACTGGAAAAATAAATATTACGTTATTATGTATAAACAATGAATAGTAGAAATAACGTACAAACAGGAACGTAAGAAAAAGATTTACGCTTTCTTGCTGGAAATGCTGCAACTGCAGCGGCACCGCCGGTTGCTGCGGAAGCAATATTTCATCCACAGGACGCGACAGTTGCAGCAGCTGGTTTTGTTGCTGCTGCTGGAGCAACTGCTGGTGTTGGTACTGCTGTTGCTGCTGCTGGAGCAGCTGTTGGTCTTGCTGTTGCTGTTGGTCTTGCTGTTGCTGTTGATCTTGCTGTTGCTGTTGATCTTGTTGTTGCTGTTGATCTTGCAATTGCTGCAGCTGTTGCATCTGCATCTGCAGCATCTGCACCTGCGACCGCAGCTCTTTGATCTCCCGCGAGTGCTGCTGCTGAAGTTGCTGCTGCAGTCGCAACAGCGGGGTGCGTTGAGGTCTTTGATTTTGCTGCATTTGTTGTTGCAACTGGGACAACGGCACCAGCTGCGGTGGTTGCTGCAGACGCAGCGATATCTGAGGCTGTTCAGCAACGTTATATTGCAGCTGTGGCTGCTGTAGCTGCTGCGGCGGAAGTCCCAGTTGCAGTTCCGGCTGGGGCTGGAGTTGCAACTGCGGCCTCAGTTGTTGTTGCAACTCCGGTTCCATTTCCTGTTGGGGGAGTGCTTGCAACAGCGCCTGCGGTTGCTGTTACACTTCCGCAGATGTTCCCTTGGTATCTTCTAAAAGAAAATTGAAAAACATGGATAATATGTACTGCAGAGAAATTTGAAATGTATTTATCCAGAAATTTACGAATTCTCATTGACAATTACATGTATTGAACTGTATTGAATTACAAAATACGAATAAACCAGTTCACAGAAAAGCAATGTATGATGGAAAAATATTCCGGAAGACAAAAATTTTCTCCACATAAATTATCGCAGAAATATATAGGGGGTTACAAAATTATTCGCTCACCGTTTAAAACAGAATAGCTCGTTTAAAATTAGACAAAATAACGTGAGGTTCCTGGAGAAACTATACAAATTAGTTTACTAACATATGTGTTTTTATCGTTTTAAAAAATAACAATTTAGCGAAATCGGGAAAAAAATAGTAAAGGACAATTTTTTAACTTTTTTATCTGAGCTTGCAATGAAAATATGACATTTCTAAATGTAAGTATGTTATGTGTATACTGAAAATATCATCGAGATCGGTCAATGCAGTTACAAGTTACAAGTAATTTCAATTTCCGAAAATCGCGACTTTTCATCTATACATTTCTGTATACAGTAAAATCTGGATATATGTAACAGGAATTGGAACCCAAACATTGCACCAAATATCCAAGCGAGGTGTCGATTCTGCGTCCGTACACATCGTGTATATGCAGCCGAGTGGTCGATTGTATGTTGTTTATTCTATTACTATTCTTTATTTATTCTATTGTTTATTATTCTATTATTATTGTTAGCTTGTAAATTATTCAATACAATTCTGTCCAAGTAATTTTAATTACTTGTAACTTCTAAGTGCATTGACCGATCTCGATGAAATTTTCAGCAGACACATAACTCATTTCAATGTATGAAAGGCATATTTTAAATTTTAATTATACGCCCACATAAAAAAGTTGAAAAATTACCCTTCACTATTTTTTCTCACGGTTTCAACAAATTGTCATTTTGTAAGACCACAAAAGCATATATCTTACTAAATTAATTTGTATGGCTTCTCGAGAAACCTCACGTCATTTGGTTCAATTTTGTGACCCACTGTATATGAGACAAAGCAAAATTTGAAACAAATATTTTTATTACAAATGTTCACGGAATGTAATTGTCAATGACACTCGGGAAATAAAGATGAAAAGAAACACTTACTGCGACTTTGCGAATTCATTTTTTTTCTTAGATGATCACTACTTCGTAGCACGTTTCGAACTGCCGCTGGCAGGGAAATTGGAAAACGCCACAGCGTTGGCGTTTCGTTTTTGTTTCACTTGCATAGCGTGGTGGGGGAAAGGCCCGCGTTGCCATCTACTACTTCTTTCTTAGACGTAGAAGACGTATTGAAAAATTGAATTTGTATCAATATTTGTGCAAAATATCAGCACAAATGGCAAATAAAAAACGTACAAATCAGAGTTTTCCGGGTAGAAGAAGGCTCTCCCTCAAAAGATCTTATAGAAAACTGTAAGTGCTTACAAAATACATTTCAGTAATTTGTGTGCAAATATTTACAAATATTTCTAACCTCATCCACTTTACTTTCCAGGCGACAGAAACAATGGCAATCGTTGGCATCGACGATTGAACCTGCAGTTTTCCAAGAGAAAAATTCTCTCCCTGGAAAAGCTTCTATACCAAAATATTATAATAAACATCCTTCATTTATCCCAAAGGATCCTAAAGATGCGGGACGCATCTCATCAGAAAACGCCCTTCGCGAAAATAATGATGTGGGACGCATCTTATCAGAAAACGTCCTTCGCGAAAATAACGATGTGGGACGCATCTCATCAGAAAACGCCCTTCCCGAAAATAATGATGTGGGACGCATCTTATCACAAAACGCCCTTCGCAAAAACGATGAAACTGTCGTACAATGCGAATGTACAAGTGAGAGATCCACTGTACAAAACGTCCTGGACAATAGCGACAACAATCTAGTTGTAGACGTCGGACACGTAGATGTGGGACGTATTTCGGAAAATGTGCCAGAAGGCCGCCGCATTGTTGACGTTCAGTTCTTTTGGAATGAAATACATAGAACGTTCGACAATCATGCGCGAGGTATTGAATGTCATTTTCGCGATTGGAAAATGATCGGTAGTCGCCAGCATGGCTGCCTCACACAGTTTTTCTTCAAGTGTCAAATGTGCAATTACGAAGATACTGTTTGGTCGGAACCTATGCATTCAGATATAATGAATGTAAATGAGGCCATGACGACCGCGACTGTTACTGTCGGAATCGGCTATGCACAACTAGAAGAATTATGCGCCGCCTTGAATATGCCCTGCATGGCTGAAACGACGTACCTGAGGTACCGTGAAAAACTTGTAGATGAATTTATGAAAAGCGCAATGCATACCATGCAGGCAGCAGGGGAAGAAGAAAGACGATTAGCTTTTGAAAACAATGAAGTCGTCGACGGTATCCCATACATAACTGTCATAGTGGATGGTAGCTGGATGAAGAGATCGTATGGTACGAATTATAATTCACTTTCCGGTGTTGGTGCCATTGTAGGTTTCCGCACAGGAAAAGTTCTGTTTATCGGCGTACGCAATAAATACTGCACAATATGTGATATAGCGGAACGAAAAGCTACATCCCCAAAACATCATAAATGTTATAAAAACTATGATCGTTATGCCAGTTCTAGTAGCATGGAAAGTGATGCTATTGCTGAAGGTTTCAAATGCAGCATTGAAATGCATGGCTTGATATATAGAACGGTTGTTGCCGATGGTGATAGCAACGTCTATCATACTATTGTCAATAACAGACCTTACCGAGAGCAAAAAATAACCGTTAGAAAAATTGAGTGTACTAATCACTTACTTCGTAATTTATGTAAAAAGTTGAGACACGTTGCGGAGAAAACGCAAACGAAGGGTCACAGAGATCGTGGCTTTGTTGCGCACCGAAATATCGTTAAAAAAAATATTTTAAATATTCGTAGAGCTGTCGTTTTAACAGTCAATGCGCGAAAACAAGAAAAAGGGCCTCAGCATATCAAAGCTAGAGAACTTCAGAAGGACATTTTAAGTATTCCTAGCCATATATTTGGTGAGCACAAGGAGTGCAATAGCCGCAGCCATATGTGTATGCGGGACGAAAACAGAGCTGAGAAAAATTACGTTCCATCTTTGAAATTATACGGTCTGTACAGCGAAGTTGAAAAAGCCATACGATTCCTCAGCTGCTATTCGGATAGTTTGTTAATGAATGTTACAAACAATCCCGCAGAAACATTTAATTCAATTATCTGCAAAGAGATTGGTGGAAAACGTATTAATTTTGGTGCAAGAGGTTCCTACAATGCTAGAGTTGCAGGAGCTGTTACGCAATACAATACGCAACAAGTACTTACAGAAATGCATAAGAACATGTGTAAAACCGTTCCAACACTAGTAAAGAGATTGGAGGAACGGCGACAGAAAAAAGTTGCAAAAACGAAAGAATTTCGAATGACCTACGGCAAGAGAAGGAAATTTAAGCCAATGCAAGGAACGGATAAATATTATGGTCCAAACTCGCAAAGACCAGATCTTCCGAGTGATATGCTGCTTCAACTTCGCAAGGAACATTTTCAAAAACTTGCTGACAATGCAAAAAATCGTACAATAATAGAAACGAACACAAGAAAGCAAAACGATTCAGATTTATGGAGAGCTTTAAAGGAGGAAATGCTAACTGCTTCGAATTTTGGAGCAGTGTGTCGCATGAGACAAACAACGTCCTGCACAACAATGGTAAAAAACATTTTATATCCTCCATCTGTCGATACTGCTGCTATGAAATATGGCCGCGATAAAGAACACATTGCAAGAAAAGACGTTGCGAACGCAATGAAAACAAGGATTCGAACTTGTGGATTGTTCATTGATCGCGATATTCCATACTTGGGTGCCTCTCCTGATGGACTTATCGACGATGACGGTTTACTGGAACTGAAATGCCCACAATCTGCTGAAAATTTGACAGCGATAGACGCAATAGAAACAATACGTCACTTACGAAACATCTTCGATAAGAGAGATATACAAGAAATGAATAGCAAGCACCAGTATTTCTACCAAGTACAAGGTCAGTTACATATAACGGAACGGAAGTACTGTATTTTCGCTATCTGGACACCTAAAAGCATACATATGATCCGCGTAAATAGGGATGACGCATTTTGGACAAATCATATGGAACCTTTCCTAAGGCGTTTCTACGAAGAATGCATGCTTCCGGAAATATTGGACAGCCGCCACAATAGACACATGCCTATTAGAAATCCAGAATACATACTACGGGCAAAAGAAGACGCATCTATTCAAAAATCAAGCAGAAAAATCACAAAAAAGCATGCATATGAAACCATGACACAGAACAGTGTTGAAGCATCAAACAGCGACTGTGTCATTGTCAGTCATTCAGTCCAGGAAGAAAACTGCACAGATGATGCTGTACGATACTATATATTAGAGACTGCTGTTTGTTCCGTAACTGACGTAAAGAAAAATGTACTACCTGTACAAAGTAAATTAAACGATGAATCGTTAGATTGATTTTTACGTGTCGTCAGAGAAACTACTCCTTTTGAAACGCAAAGTGTCCTATACTTACAGTTTACAAAATGTATCAATCCCTGCCGTAGTGACAAAAGCGTACAAATAATTGGAGGCAACTGTTCTGATCACTGGCGAAGTATCTATTTCAACGGCCGCAAACTCCATGTATACGATAGTTTACCTGGCAGTGCATATGAGAAGCTCGTAGAGGAAGAGAAAAAATATATTGCGTTACGATTTCCTCATATTCGCAAAAAGGATATACTTTTTGAAAGAGTTCAGACGCAACCGGATTATTACAGTTGTGGTGTATACGCGGCGGCATACATCACTACTATAGTTTTGGGTGGAAACCCTTGCTTAGAAAACTATTCCCATGACATACAGCGGCTGAGATGTCACTTCGTAAATATTATTGAAAATAATAGACTGTCGCCGTTCCCGATAGAATAAGATAGTAATAAGATAGTGCAGGGGAAGAGGTTTTAGTGGGTAGTATATCACCCCTTCTGGGTGGTATGAGTCCCACACTGCCCGAGCTTTCCCTTAGCCGAGTGCGAAAGGGAATGCCTTGGGCGTACGTAAACGTATTTCCTCTTCCATAAAAAAAAAAGAAAAAAAAAAAAATCAGGCTTATTAGCGAGGTCGTCAAGGCTATGTGAATTATTTGAATGTACGCAAGACATATTTTCAATTTTCATTATAGACTCACATAAAAAAGGTGAAAAATTACCCTTCGTTATTTTTTCCCACGATTCCGACAAACCATAATTTTTTAAAACAGCACAAGTACATATCTTAGTAAATTAATCTTTATAGTTTTTCAAAAAGCCTCAAGTCATTGGATCCAATGAGGTATTAGGTTGGTGAGCGAATAATTTTGTGACCCACTGTATTTCCCTCAGGCCTTGACTTTTCCCAACATTTGGAAGCGATTAGCCCTGACGTCGTAATCCTCTTGACCGTCTAGCAAACGGTCGATGTTTCGCCTACGTTTTTAAAAGTTGACTGCAATAAAAGCATTGTACACATTGCAGGCATTTCCTCCGTTGGCGCTCGCCGATCGGGTGATCACAGTTCCTACCTTGTTAGAAGTTTGCTGACCTTTTCAAACGTAGAAAAGGACAAGAAGTGTAAGAGAGATTGCCGATTATCACGATCGTAGCTTCTGTCTTTTTCATTCTCTACCCTTCCCTTAGTCAGAAACTTTTTATCATCAATTTAAGAAGTAAATACAGTCAAATTTTATCATGTTTAGTATCATTTTTCAGAAAAATCTCACCAATGCGGTAGTAAAAGTTTCATTGAGAAAAAGTGAAAGATAAAAAAGTTTTATCGTTGAATTAGTATTAGTCACACCGATACGTTTCTTGAAATCTTTGGACCTCTTTATTCTCCACTGTCTGTCCCTTTCTACGTTCCCGCTTGGCTCGCGTCGCATGTAAACACAGAATCGACACCACTATACATTTTTTCTTTGCCTCTTGAAAATCGAGTGACTAGCAACGGAGAAGTCAGGCCAGACAGGCCGGCTCTCATAGCCCTTATCTATGGTTCAACACTTTGTATTCAGGATATGTTACCAATGCCTTTTGGGTGCAGGAAGTATGACTAATAAACTATTTCACCCTTGGCATTTTCTTTAATTGAAAAAGTGTTATTGATACAAGATCGTATTAACTCTGGCTCGTACATCAACAGGGACAGCATCGCTGAAAATTGTAACGAAACGCCTCGATTACCTATCATTTCCTGTAAAATGCTCTTTTTATTCATAAAAATTACTAAATACAGTAAAATCTCGGTTAGTGCATTTCAATCGGGACCGAATGCGAACTCCAATCGAGTACAGAACACGTTTCTGGAGTGAGTTCGGCTTACCTTTGATGTGGTGACAGCCGCAAATCGAAGCAGCGTACGGGGAAAAAAGCAAGTTTAAATACCCGTATACGTGTGAGATAATACTAACGTAATTAAAATGTAAGATGAAAAGTTTTTTTTTTTGACTTTTTTTAATGAAAATTTTACTAACATATTTGTGAGGTTTTTCTGATTAAAATGAGACTAAACACGATATAGTTTGAATTATATTTACTTGTTGATAGTGATTAAATACGTACTACAGTATTGCCTCGAAATAAGCAAGTGGCTCGGGACCGACCGTTGCTTATTTCGAGGGAGGTAGCTATTTGGCTTGACTTTGTTCTCGAAACGGGACGATAGAGAACGCGAGAAACGAGTGAGAGATCCGAGGTATCATATAGTGATCGGCCGAGCAGCGATGTTATTTTTTGAACAAGGATAGAAAGCATTATATACATATATTCCATCCTTCTTCTACTAACCGCTGTCACTGCTCAGTCGAGCGTGAAATTTATTACCCTAAACATCGGCTTCGCGCTTTCATGGACCTCTCACTTTGCGGGCGACTTCAAACAAAGAAGAGGGGATAGCGACTTGCTTATTTCGAAGTCGAGACCACTTGCTTATTACGCGGCAATACTGTACAAAGTGCCTACGAACGAGGCAAATGGTGTGATTGGCAGATGCGAGAGAGGGAGAGAGAGGATGTGTGCGAGAGAGAGAGGAAGAACGAAGTGTGAATGTTCGGTGACGAGCGGCTGGGCTCTTCTTTTTGAGCAATTAGCGAAACAGGCGACACGTGCTGCGAAAAATTATTAGTATGTTACTACATTAGCTGTGTACAGTAAACGTTTTTGGACTAAATGTAAAAATCGAAATAAATTCCCACAAAAGGATCATGTAAAATAATAAAGTACATTATTACAAGACGAACCGAGCGAGTGATTAAATAATTGTGGCCGTATTGAATAAAATGTTCAACTTGTTATTCGCCCAATCGTACACGATGACAGTCAGAATACCCTGCTGTCCCTTGCAAGGGAAACGCGCGGACAAAATACACATGGCCTACCTCAACCTTTTGCCTATTTAGATTTTTATAACTCCGAAAGCACAGTGCCTAGATGTATCGTAATTGCACCCTGCAGCCTTGAGCAGTTTTTGCAGGCGATTCTGAAAGGATTTTCCTTGGGCCGCTTGCCTTCTGTAAACACTTTCCATTCAAACAAGCAATCCTTCGATTCCTGATAGCTGAGAGACCCAACGTGGTCATCAGCCGTTCTCGATCACCAGGCCTGTTTAGTCTCACTCACCCTCTTTCAAGACCTCACGCAGTCGAAGTCCCCATCACAAAGCGTACGAAAGCAAACTAGAGTCGAGTTAATTGCCCTCAACGACCCTTAAAAATAAGCCGTCACTAACACATTGATAAAAGTACAAAAGTTTTATTGTTGCATTAGCATTTGTCACTCCGCGCAGTGGGACACTGGCCTGGAAAATCTGGTCAAAAATATTTTAGCATTATTTCAAAATCTAAAGCCATAATGTTATAGGTCGTTGGATTCGTTTTAACGTCAATTAGAACAATATGTAGTAGTGAAAAATATAATTAAAACTGAACATATTGGATTAGTTATAGCTGAAGAAATACCAGAGATATAACAGTTTACTTTGGTGTAATCTAAATGCATATGAGGTAAATTGAATTTTATCATTTATCATTTAACTTCAAGAAACAAAGTAATGTTTGTAAACCACGTAGTCGTGTCAAAAATTGACAAATGATACAAAGAAATCACAGTAAATCATGGCCCGTGGATCGAATGAACTATTGGTGAATGAATATTTCATTGGGGGTATACAAGCGAGGTGTTGAATCTCGGGTTACACCTCGACGCCAGCCAAGCGTGAACGTAGAAAGAGACAGACAGTGGAGGAGAGAGAGAGGTGCAGTGATCAAAGGCAAGAGCCGAAACATATCGCCGTGACTAATACGAATTCAATTATAAAACTGTTTGATTTTTGACTTTTTTTTTAATGAAACTTTTACTAGCGCATTGGTGAGATTGTTCTGATGAAAATGATAGCAAACACGATACAGTTTGAATTGTAATTACTTGCTAAAGTTGGCGAAAAGCCAGAGAGATCGAATCAAAGCGTTGCATATATCTAAGCGAGGTATCGATTTTGGAGGGGATAGAAATCTTGCATATATCCAGGTTTTACTATATACGAGAGTTCAAGAAATGTCTATTCCAACTCAATTACAAGTGAATATTATTGATGTGATGGGTTAGATAAGGTTATATATTTAAATTCGGCTGCCGTAAAGCGGCCGGCAACGTTTTTCTGACATACATAATAATAAATTGATTCTAAAAATAAGTATAAAAAGAAATTGTAAATATAAATAACTTGTTATTATTTCACGAAAGCGTTGCCGACCGCCTTGCGGCGCGGCGGCCGGATGTACATATATACCCTAACCTAACTTATTACATCAATAACATTCACTTGTAATTGAATTAGAATAGACATTTCTTGGAGTCTGGTATATGCAGTTGTGAACGAAACTTTTGCTCTCGCTCGACTCTTGTTTCTAAACAGAAGATAAGTGGCAACAGAAGATATGTATACTGTCACATGTTGTATACCGAATTACTCATTATTGTATTTAGATAGTCCGGCTTTCTCACTATACTATAAGTCAATCTTTAACAACAAACATCCTAAGTCTTTCCTTCTACTCCTCATGACTCAGCCGAACCAGTCATCTTCAACCTTTGCACTCACGACCTCATCCCTTACTGACCACTGGACTCGCAATAACTCCCACTCTACTATTTTTCCTATTTCTCCTATTTTTCCGACTCTATAAATTACCCAGCACTTTTCCCTCCGGGTCAGATTTTTCCGAACCGTCTTAAGAATTAGCATCTACTACCAGTACGAATATTGTATCAAAAATACTTCGTTTGTATTCCATTTGTAATTGAAATAAATATCACGAGCGGAATACAACATAAATTTTGGCGACGAGGATGGGATGTCCAGCACTCTACACACAGTGAACATAAGTGGAATTAGCAACTCCATCCTGTAAACCGAGTGGCATCATTCAAGTTGCTGAGAACTTGGACATCGAACGAGACGAAGTACAAAGGATACAGCATACCAGAAGGAAGTTCTGCAACCTGGTTGGAAAATACTGGATCTAGCAACTCCAGCACCAATTGCAGACAAGAAAAAAAAACTCTTTCATAGTAAGTACTGCTCGATAAATATTCGCCGGTGTAGACAATTCTTTTCCTTCTATTCTCCCAAATTTTTCTAAATCATACGCAATTATGCCTAACGTTAATCCGGGGCCAGAAATCACGTACGAACTCTCATTTTTAGTTAAATTAATCCCGGAGAAATTTGATGGTGATCGATATCAAATCCGTAGTTTTGTAAAACAAGTTGACGGAGTCTTTGAACTCGCTGCAGAAGCTCAAAAAGCTGCTCTATTACTTTACGTGAAAAGTCGTATTACCGGTAAAGCACGGGAACAAATTGACATTCATTGCAATCTTACGACTTGGGAAGGAGTTTCTGATCTTCTTTTAAATCTTTACCAAGATAAAAAATCTCTCGACCAGTTGTTCGAGGAATTAAATTCTATGACTCAAAAGCAAAATGAAAACGTATCGCAATTTTTTCAAAGAATCGAAGATCTTTCATCTCGAATTCTCGCAGCCACTCACACGTCAGAACAAGACGAAAGTCTTCTACCTGGCAGCATCGCAATGATAACTAAAATGACCCTCAACCGATTCATTTACCATACTCATCCTCAGATTTCACAAATGCTTCGGTACAGGGAGTTTCACACAATTAATCAAGCCTTCACAGCCGCTTCAGCGGAAGAAAAAGCTCTTCGAATTCGTTATGGTAATTTTTCACGGTGCACTTATTGTAGTAGAACAAATCACGCAAGTGAAGACTGTTACCGAAAGAACTCTAAATCTAATCCTTCGACATCTCGATACTCTAAACCAGTTCATTTTACTCAACAAAATTCATCCTTCAGACAAAATAATCCTCAAAGTTACTATAAAAATCCAAGTCAATTGCAAAACTCGAATCGGCTTAACAATTCAATGTCAACTCAAAATTCGCACAGTTCAATTAATCAAACACAATGTCGATATTGTAAAAATATGGGCCATTCTATTGACGAATGTATCAAAAGATTTGCTGCAAGCGTTCGACGCAATAAAAATAGCGGGAACAGATCAAATCCTCAAAATACGCAACATTCAAGCGTTCATCTAAGTAACCAAAACTATCAACCTCCTACGCAAAAATCCAATCCTCCCGAACGAGCGCTAACGAATAATGATGAATCTAACACTTCGACACTCTTTAATTCATTTACTTTTCACAACGTCTATGCAAATAATAACGAGTTAACATTCGTTCTATTCGAATCTCCATTATCAATTTTCCCCGACGGGATTCTAAAATTTTTAATCGATACTGGAGCGTCTGTCTCCTTAGTTAAAAAATCGAGTCTTAGTAATTATAAAATTACTAACCCCGCACCGATCATGCTTAACGGTATCAGTGTCAATACGCCAATCGCAACTCTCGGAGAAACGGAACTAAACTTAGCAGTCCGTAAGCATTCATTTAATTGCAAATTCCAAATTCTCGATTCCAATACGGGTATTCCTTTTGATGGTCTCTTAGGGCAAGACTTTTTCGACACGCAAAATTGCAAAATCGATTTTCAAAAATTATCTATTTCAATCAAATCGATTCCATTCTCAATTCCTCTACAACGAAATACAACTCAACAATTAGACACGTCCCTAATATCAATCAGTCCGCGATCTGAAATGGTGGCCAAGGTATCGGTCGAAAACCCTCTTAATCTAAAGGAAGGAATAATCTTAAACCAAACGCTGGATCAAAAGGAATCATTAATTATCCCCAGCGCGCTAGTAAAAGTAATAAACAAAAATGAGGCCTTAATCACAATTATTAATCGATCTATGGAAAAGAAAACGTTCGCTAAACCTAATCTACCACTCCTACGTCCTTTTGAACAGGCTCGTATCTTTTATTCTTCTGACAAACCAGTAGATATACCTAAAAGACTTAAATTATTAAATGAAAATTTACGTATCAATCATCTAAACCCTGAAGAGAAAGGTTCAATAATTAAATTATGTCATGAATTCGAAGATATTTTCCATCTTCCCCATGACTCATTAACTTCAACCTCTGCAGCTATAAAAAAAATTCCACTAACAGACAATACTCCTGTTCAAGTGAAATCCTATAGGTACCCCGAGGTACATAAAAATGAAGTATCAAAACAAATCGAAAAAATGCTAACACAAGGAATTATTAAACCTTCCACAAGCCCGTGGTCAAGCCCACTTTGGGTTGTACCCAAGAAAGCGGATGCCTCCGGTCAACAAAAGTGGCGAATTGTCATTGACTATAGGAGGCTCAATGAAAAAACTATCGGTGATGCTTATCCTCTTCCTTACATAGAGGATATCTTAGATCAACTAGGGCATGCTCAGTATTTTACCACATTAGATTTAGCTAGTGGCTTTCATCAGATTCCCATGCACCCGGATGATGCTCCGAAAACCGCCTTCTCGACTCCAGAAGGTCATTTTGAATATACACGAATGCCCTTCGGTCTCAAAAATGCTCCCTCTGTTTTTCAAAGGATGATGAACAGTATTTTGACCGGGCTTAGCTTCAAGCAATGTTTTGTCTATCTGGATGATGTAGTCATTTACGGTTCCAGCCTCTCTGATCACAATACAAAATTACGTAACGTCTTTAACAGATTCCGTGAATATAATCTCAAACTCCAACCGGATAAGTGCGAGTTTCTACGCGAATCCTGTCAATATCTCGGACACATAATCTCTAAAGATGGAGTCAGACCAAACCCTCAGAAAATTGATTGTATACAAAAAATAAATCCTCCAAAATCTTTAAAAGAAATAAAAACGTTCCTCGGTATGGCAGGATACTACAGTAAAACCTGGATAAATGCAACGAAAGAATGCTTGGATAAGTGCAACATCGCTATCCCCTCCACTTGGGGGGATCCCCCTAAGCCGAACCGAGCCGCTCGGCGAGGAAACCGTGTAATATGATCCGACCGTAATATCGATGTGACTAATACTAATTGAACGATAAAACTTTTTTATTTTTAACTTTTTCTTAATTAAACTTCTACTAACGCATTTGTGAGATTTTTCTGATTAAAATGACACCAAACACGATATAGTTTGAATTATATTTATAAACAATAGTAATCGAATAAACAACATAGAATTGACACCACAACTGAACATAAATGATATCGGCTGAATACAAAAGATGTGTACGGACTCAGAATCGGCATGTCGGCTGAATAGAAAACATGTGTACGGACACAGAATCGGCATGTCGGCTGAATACAAAACATGTGTACGGACACAGAGTCGGCATGTCGGCTGAATAGAAAACATGTGTACAGACGCAGAATCGACACCTCGCTTGGATAAATGCAACATTAAATACCCAGAATCGACACCTCGCTTGGATAAATGCAACATTAAATGCCCAGAATCGACACCTTGCTTGGATAAATGCAACATTAAATGCCCAGAATCGCCACCGTGCTTGGATAAATGAAACCTTTGAAACCAGAGCCAACACCGCGACTGGTTTTGATGTCGATCTCTGTTGCTTTTTGCCAACATTTAACATCAATTTTAGCAAGTAATTATAATTGAAACTATATCGTGTTTGGTACCATTGTAATCAGAAAAATTTCACCGATGCGTTAGTAAAAGTTTCAATAAAAAAAAGTCAAAAATAAAAAAGTTTTATACTTCAATTAGTATTAGTCACACCGATACGTTTCGGCTCTTTCCTTTGATCATCGGACCTCTCTCTTTCCACCACTATCTGTCTCTTTCTACGTTCACGCTTGGCTGGTCGTCGCGTGTAATCCGAGATTCGACACCTCGCTTGGATAAATGCAACCACTGGGTCCCAATGTTGGTTGCATTTATCCAGGTTTTACTGTACCGGAAATTTATTCCAAATTTTTCAACAATCGCGAAACCAATTACATTGCTATTAAAAAACGACACCGAGTTTATTTGGTCCCGAGAACAGCAACACGCTTTCGAGACATTAAAATCAATTTTGACAACTGAACCTTTACTACAGTATCCCGATTTCTCTCAACCTTTTGTCGTCACTTGCGATGCCTCCAATGTAGGCGTCGGCGGCGTTCTCTCTCAAATGAAGGATAATAATGATTTACCTATAGCTTATTATTCAAGAACTTTAAATAGCTCTGAGCAAAATTATTCTACAACGGAGAAGGAGTTACTAGCTATCATAAATACAATCGAACACTTCCGACCTTATCTTTATGGCAGGGAATTTACAATTTATTCGGATCATAGGCCTCTTCAATGGCTTTTTAATTGCAAAAATCCTTCTTCAAAACTTCTCCGATGGCGCTTGCGCCTTAACGAATACAAGTACGTAATAAAGTACAAACCCGGAAGAGTAAATTCTAATGCAGACGGTTTATCGCGACTACATCCTAATCCAAACGAAATCACACAATCCACATTTCACGTACACAAAACCAGTCAAACGTACCAAGACTTTACGAAATTCCATTACATGAACATGGAAGTAATCGAATTTCCAAAAGAGGAGACACCCCTCACGAAATTAAAGGGTACAATAGTACTTTTATGGTCTGAAGACTTAGATAATGAAAACCAGTACTCAGACTACGTAACCGAAAATTTCGATACAACATCGCTAGTATCAAGCCCTAATGGATTGTATAAATTGCAAAATGACAAGAAAACTTTACTAATTCTATTTCCTAAAAATTTACATCATGACAAAATCGATTATCGTAATTTATTCCAAAGTTTTATGACTCTTCGAGATTTAATCAAGGCAAAAGATTTTATTTTAATTCCACCCAAAAAGCAAAGCGGTATTAAACCTGACATTTTTAGTGAAATGGTTAAATTCATTTTTCCTTCTAATAATATTAAATTTTTGAATACAAAAAAAATTATCCCCAAAGACCGTGATGAAATCCAAGTCATCCTTAAAGAATGCCACGACAGTAAACTGTCTGGACATTGTGGTTTTAATCGTACCTATTCTAGAGTCAAAGAAAGGTATCACTGGTCTACAATGAAAAGTGACATTAGAAACTACATTAAAACATGTCATTCTTGTCAACTAAATAAAACAAATTTTAGGCCTACTAAACAACCTATGGAAATTACAACTACAACAGATAAACCATTTCAAAAATTAGCTATTGACGTAGTAGGACCTCTCCCTCTGACTGAACTAGGCAATCGATTTATTATTACAGCACAAGACGACCTGACGAAATACTCATTTGCATTTGCAGTTCCAAATCACGAAGCACAAACAATTGTTGAAAAATTACTTTTTATCTTCATTTACTTTGGTATCCCTCAAACATTCTTGACCGACCAAGGTACAGAGTTTATGTCAGACCTTGTCAAAGAGATGAGTAACCTCTTTAAGACAAAGCATATCTCAACCACACCTTATCATCCCCAAACGAACGGAGCTCTTGAGAGATCTCATCTCACTTTAAAGGATTATCTCAAACATTACATAAACCAGAAACAAACAGACTGGGATTCTTACGTTACTTTTGCAATGTTTAGCTATAATACGGCAGTACATAAATCCACCCGCTACACGCCATACGAACTCCTTTTTGGACGAAAGGCTTATTTGCCTTCAGCTATAACGCAAAATCCAGAATTTCACTATACTTACGACGATTATATTCGATCACTCAAATTTAAACTAAATACATCCTTTCAAATGGCACGCGAAAATCTTATTGATTCAAAATTACGTAGTAAGGAATATCATGACAAGAAAATCAATCCAATTAAGTTTAAAGTCAACGATCTCGTTACAATCGAGAATAAACAAATTTCACCAGGATTATCTAAAAAGCTTGCAAGCAACGCTAAAGGACCTTATAAGATCATTAGAACCTTTCCTAATCAAACTGTCGAAATCCAAATTGGCCGGAAATTGGTCAAATATCATACTAATTTACTCAAACCGTATTTTTCAGATGTATCAGACGATTCTAATCCTCCTTCTATTTCCACTCCTAGCCAGCAGTCTCTTTTTCTCTCACCAGCCTTTCGAGAAATCAAGTGGAATCTTTTATAACAAAAAAGGAACAGTACTAATCGCGAACTCAAAACTTACACTCCTCTCATATATGAATAAAACTCATTTAAGTAATGCACTCATGATTATCGACAATTATCTTGTTAAAACCAAAGGCATTTGTAATTTGACATTGCAAGATTCAACTAGGAAGGGTCATACTAGCTTTCATTGCGAACGTACTATTCAATTAATCGAAGCAGAATTAACAGAAATTACTTTGAAGCGCGAAATCCTTCAACAACTGACCGAGAAATTAGTTATCAGAAAAAAACGTGGCCTTTTAAATGGTATGTCATATTTGTTAAAATGGGCTTTCGGTACTCCCGACGCTGATGATGCCCAATTTTATGAAGACAGCATCAAAACATTAATAAACAATAACAGGCAAACACAAACTTTGCTCAAATCACAAGTCCAAGTGATTACTAACACTATCAAGAACTTCAACAGCTCCTTGTACCTTCTTCAAAGTCAAGAGAAAGCAATGAATGAAAATATAGAAATAATCAATTCATTTACTGTCCAAACTAATTCATATATTTCACGTTTAGAAATGGAATCTACGGTAAACCAACTGGTTACCACTCTAAATATGCTAGTAAGCCAAATTAATCGAGAATTTTCAAAATATATAGAAGCTATTAATCTGGCTGAACACAACATCGTTTCACCATTCATTATTACTCCTAAGATCTTGTATGAAGAATTAAAAAATTATAAAAATGAACATGAGTTAATTATGAAACCGAATTTGGAAAATATACATGTTTTTTACAAATTCATTCAACTTCATGTAATTTCCACAAATGATAACATAATATTTGCACTTCAAATTCCTTTAGTTGTACGTACGAAATTTGATCTCTTCGAACTTATTCCTCTTCCAATCCAACACAACGATTCAAAATTTTCATCCTATATTATCCCTCAGAATCGTTATCTCCTTTTATCTCAAACTAAATCTCAATTTACCTTCCTTAATGAATTGTCTGACTGTAACGAATATCGAGACGAGGAGTACGTCTGCTATCATATGCACACTACAGCTTCAACGAGTCAACCAATCTGCGAAATCGAGCTGTTGTCTCCTCACATAAAAAAAATTCCGTCTACCTGTACAACAAAGACAATCAAAGCAACCATAGAAACCTGGAATTATATTGCAAAAAATCAATGGATCTACGTCCTCCACGAACCAACTACCCTAACCGTCATGTGTGAAGAAGGCCAAAATCACATGGAAGATGTAATTCTTCAGAGAAGTGGAATCATACATCTTCAACCTCGCTGCAAGGGATACACTAATCTCTTTGTGATTGAAGCTACCCACGAAATTAGTAAGAATGCAACCTACTATGTTCCACGCATGAACATTCTAGATGATGACTGCTGCATTTTAACACCTCATCTAGAAGCAATCGAATCGGCTACCTTAAAGCCGATACATCTTACGAATATCGATCTCACGGAACTCAAATACGCCAACAAGAAATTAAGTGAATTCGATGAGATCATTACCAAACAAATAAATCAGCCATTCATAGTGACACATACTAGGTGGTACACAGTTGCCCTTGGAACAATTGCAGCGCTATTGGTATTATTTGTGCTACTAAAATGCTGTAAAAATTTCGGATGTCTTCGCTGGTTACAACGATTATGCTGCTCAACCACGGATCCGAGACATGGAGAAATCAACCCACCATTAATTAAAAACTTTGTCAACTGCATCTTCGACTCATCATCATCATCATCATCATCATCTTCAAACCAACCCACAATGCCGATCAACGAGATAGTCACTTATCAACCAAGAAGGGATCGAGCAGAGGTTATCAACCCAATACCTGAGATGTCAGAAGACGAAGAAACAATCCCTGTAGTTCGAGTTCAATCACGGCAAAGAACGCGAAGAAGTACCACTCCCCTCTAAAAGAAAAAAACAGTCATGTCTCTATATGTTTTTATTACTTTACATTATTCTATCCATAATTCTTATATTCTATATAAATCATTTAATCTTATATTTTTAAAAAAAAAAAAAAAAAAAAAAAAAAACCGTATATCCAATATATGTAATGCAATCATTTACACTCTATTTATAATTAGACAATTAGGAAGAAAGTTGATACATATTTAAGTTATATTTAATACTATTTATAATCGATGTTCCTACATTATTTTATATTATCCTTAAAACAAAAACTATATAATTTAGCTATTTATAATCTCGTTAAAAATTTTATGGCAGAAGGTGTTATAAACTAACATAAATTATGTCTATTTTTTTTTTTAATTATTATTATTTACATATGTAATCATGTTAAAACCTAATTATTAACCTACTGTTAACAATCTTATGGCGGAAGGTGTTGTATACCGAATTACTCATTATTGTATTTAGATAGTCCGGCTTTCTCACTATACTATAAGTCAATCTTTAACAACAAACATCCTAAGTCTTTCCTTCTACTCCTCATGACTCAGCCGAACCAGTCATCTTCAACCTTTGCACTCACGACCTCATCCCTTACTGACCACTGGACTCGCAATAACTCCCACTCTACTATTTTTCCTATTTCTCCTATTTTTCCGACTCTATAAATTACCCAGCACTTTTCCCTCCGGGTCAGATTTTTCCGAACCGTCTTAAGAATTAGCATCTACTACCAGTACGAATATTGTATCAAAAATACTTCGTTTGTATTCCATTTGTAATTGAAATAAATATCACGAGCGGAATACAACACACAGATGAACAACTATAGGCAGAATTAAATGCACCTGTATCCGCAGCTTTTTGCGAATATCTTCTGAACACAACCCCTCCTTATCCTTTGCGGATGGAAGAAAACCACCACCTTTTCATGGTTTCCATTGAGCAATGACATCTGTTTTGTAGAACATATGAAATTAGTATAGGAATTATGATGAAAAAGGTGTCGTTGGCCAAGAGTGGATGCTAATATAGTTGTTCAGGTATAAATGGGGTCATTTGTCTGCTGGTATTTATTGCTTTCCGATCAGCGGTATATATAACCGACCATAATAGCGAAGCGCACGACTCGCCTACCTGAAACGGGGATAGATGCACCGCCTCCTTTTCCAGCTCACTATGACGGCAATTTTCTATTCTCCATCGTTTTGAAGAGCTCATTTTGAAGGGAAAACTTCACAGAATATGACCTTATTTTTTCAAAATTGAAGTAACTTCTATCCCTCAACGAAAAAAACCGAAAAAAGAATTTAACATTTTTCGACATTATAAAGTTAATTATGGAGGTAGAAAAAATTATTTTGTAACGGCACAATCCTTTCAGAATAAAACGCAATAAAATGTAGCTGAATCGGACAAACAGTCCCTCAGATAAAAATTCGTAAGTGAAGCCCGTTGTCGTGAAAAGGGGCAAAAATTGCAAATTTCCAAGGTCTGTAATTTGTAAACAAATTCGAAACCGTCAAAATGATGACAAACCCCCCCTAATTTCACATGGAGTCCAACCTACAATTTAAATGTGGCATGAAATGACTATTTTTAGAACATATTCAAAAATCATCGAAATCGGGAAGGACGTATTTGTTCTGCAGTTTTATTAAAAAAATGAATAATAATAGCAAGAAAAAGTAATGATAGTAGATGTTGTGAGACATGGATTGCAAATCGCTATCGTAATCGATAGAACGATGCGTGAAAAAATATTCACGCGTCGGAGTTCATCGCCTCTTCCAGGCTCGAATTTCCCACTCTCCACAATACATTATATCGTCGCCGACGGTTCGGTCGACGCACACATATTCACATATACGAGCTGCGAATGAGCGCGCGGTCGAGCATAGAAAACGAACAAACTGCGCCCTACAGAATAAACGCGAAACTAAATTTCTGGTCTGTTTTACCTTGTTGACGTCTTTCGCGAGTGAACAATCAACGAAATCGTAGTTTTCAAATTACTTCTTCCTGGAGACTTGGATATCATCCCTTGGGTGCTCGTTTTATTCTATCCACCCCAAAGAATATCAGTCTGGTCCCTATTTGGATAAACTATTGGCAGAAATGTTTATATTACGAATAAATCAATGCAGGTGAGTCCGATCCGCCATTTTCTTGACCGTTGACAGACAGCAATTTCAATATTTTATAAGTTTTTGACGATTTGGATAATATAAGGACCAGACAAATATTCTTTAGAGCCTCCTGAACACGTCCCTCAAATTTTTTTTCATTCTGTTTAGAAATGAGGACGTAATTTGAAAACTCGCGTCTAGGGATTTTTCTAGGGACTGTCGGTAAAGTTTTCGACGCTAGCATCACCTTAAGTTATATTAAGTTCCCAGGTGCCATCATAGCTACGATACATTGAAATCATGAATACAGAAGTACACAAGGTATATATTGGTCATTTTTCGCCGTGCTGTTGCCTGCAGAAACAGTAGAAAAGCGGCGATCCCATACTAATGCGTACGTTATCACGGACACAAACGGATGGCCAGAATTCAATGTGTTAGTTTCAACAGTTTTTCGAAAATATCTCGAAAACTAAGGCCGAGCGGCGGTTATTTGTATAGGAAAAAGTTGTTCAAAATGTTGAGTTTTACAATATATTTAAATTTCATCAAAATCGGTGGGGTGTAATCTAATCTCAATAATTACCCGATCCTCGCTGGTTTAAGGTGATGCGAGCGTCGAAAACATTACCGACAGACACTAAAAAAATCACTAGACGCGAGTTTTCAAAATACGTCCTCATTTCTAAACAGAATGCAAAAAAATTGCAGGGACATGTCCAGGAGGCCCTAAAGAATGGTAGTCTGGTCCTTATATTACCCAAATCGTCAAAAAATTATAAAATATTGAAATTTATGTATGTCAACCGTCAAAAAAATGGCGGATCGGACTCACCTGCATCAGTTTATTCGTAATATTGACATTTCTGCCAATAGTTTCTCCAAATGGGTACCAGACTACCATTCTTTGGGTCGGATAGAACAAAACGAGCACCCAAGGGATGATGTACAAGTCTCCAGGAAGAAGTAATTTGAAAACTACGATTTCGTTGACTGTTCATTCGCGAAAGACGTCAACAAGGTAAAACAGACCAGAAATTTAGTTCCTCGTTTATTCTGTAGAGCGCAGTTCGTTCGTTTTCTAAGCTCGACCGCGCGCTCATTCGCAGCTCGTATATCTGAATCTGTGTGCGTCGACCGAACCGTCGACGACGATATAATGTATCGTGGAGAATGGGACGTTCGAGCCTGGAAGAGGCGATAGACTTTGACGCGTGAATTTCTTTTTCACGCGTCGTTCTATCGACTACGATAGCGATTTTCAACCCATATGTCATGAGATCATTATATCTACCATTATTTTTTGTTGCTATTATTATTTTTTTTTTGTAAAACTGCAGAATAAATACGTCCTTCCCAATTTCCGGATATGATATTTTATTCTTTTTTTGAAAAATATGAACGGCCAAGAATGGTTACTAATATAGTTCTCCAGGTATAAATGGGGTCATTACGAGGTCTGCTGGTATTGTTTTGAGACCAGCGGGATAGATAAGCGACCATATTAGCGGACGACTCGCCTACCTGTAACAGGGGTACACCGCGTTGTTTTCCAGCTCATTGTGACGCCAATTTTCATTTCTCGTCACTGATGGTGATGTGAAAAAGTGATCGATTTAGCATGTAATGACTGAAAATAGATTTTTTCAACAACTTTTTCGTATACATATTATAAAGAGCGGTCTCATTTAGTTTCCGACATATTCGCAGAAAGCTGCCGATATAGATGCATTGAATTCTACCTATAGTTGTTCATTTGTGACAGCATACATACGCGTCAGATTGGTTGCCATTTACCTTCCATTTATGAACGACGGTCGAGCGAGAACAACTACATATACCAGACTCTAAGAAATGTCTATTCAAATTTAATTACAAGTGAATGTTATTGATGTAATAAGTTAGATTAGGGTATATATCTACATCCGGCCGCCGTAAGGCGGTTGGCAACGCTTTTATTTAAATAATATATAATACGCATTTTTAAAAGCTTTTGTTCATTTCTTAGAATTTCTTTTTATACTTCTTTTGATAATTAATTTATTATTATTTCAGAAAAACATTGCCGGCCGCTTTACGGCAGCCGAATTTAAATATACAGTCTTTCCTAACCCATCAGATCAATAATATTCATTTCTAATTGAATTGGAATACACATTTCTTGAAGTCTGGTATATGCAGTTATGAACGGAGCCTTTACGTTCGCCAACCCTCGTTTCTAAACAGAAGACAAATGGCCAGCGGATGACAACCAACACTTATACATGTGCTGGCGTAGGCCCTCATCTATAGGTAGAATTCAATATGTTATATCGAAAGTTTTTCGTAAATATCTCGGAAAGTAAGCGAGACCGTCGCTTATATGTTCCGGAAAAAATGGTTCAAAATATTGGTTGCTATAAAATATATCTAAAAATATTTTGCATTCAAACCGTTATATAATTTTTTATCTGAAAGCATGTATTTCATATACAGTAAAAGGTGGTATATGCAAGAGGGATTGTATCTTCGAAATACATGGTTTCCAAATATTGCTTTGGTTCTTCAATGATAAGTGATAGAATTAAAGAGCACCAAGGAAAATCATATAGGGTACTGGCCCCTCGGCCTACAGCTTAGAAATGGTTATAATTCTTCATTGGGAAAAAGTTTTTAACTTTTTCAGCCATTTTTATTTAAATGCACCCCAATGAAGAATTATAACCATTTCTAAGCTGTAGGCCGAGGGGCCGGTACCCTATATGATTTTCCTTGGTGCTCTTTACCTCATATGCATAATTACAGCTATAACCAATTGAATATGTTCAGTTCTGTTGTAATTGACGTTCCAACAACCTATTACACTATGGCTTTACATTTTAAAATAATGCTAAAATATTTTTGACCAGCTTTACGAGGCCAATGCAACAATAAAACTGTTGTACTTTTACCAATGTGTTAGCGACGGCTTATTTTTAAGGGTCGTCGAGGGCAATTAACCCGACTCTAGTTTGCTTTCGTAGGCTTTACGATGGACACTTGGACTGCGTGAGGTCTTGAAAGAGGGTGAGTGAGACTAAACAGGCCTGGTGATCGAGGATGGCTGATGACCACGTTGGGTCTCTAGGAATCGAAGGATTGCTTGTTTGAATGGAAACTGTTTACAACAGGCAAGCGGCCCGCAGGAAAGTTCTTTCAGAATCGCCTGCAAAAACTGCTGAAGGCCGCAGGGTGAAATTACGATAGGTCTGGGCGCTGTGCTTTCGGAGTTAGAAAAATTGAAGTAGGCAAACGGTTCAGGGAGGCCATATTATCTATTGTGACCCTTTCGGTGGTTCACTCTATATTCTCTTCACAAATCGTTTCGTATAAACGTTGGGCGCCAGCCACTCGCGGTGGCAATCAAAATTTGGACAAAGGGACAGAATGGGGGTCGTTACAGGGGATGGGACTCGTGGCACTTACGTCCTTACAATCTCGCGGGGGAGTACGCAAGGAGGATTTGTCGAGGGTTAGGGAAGATCTCAGGGTGAGGGAGGTTTCTGGAAGTTCGTCTACGTTACGCGTAGGAGGATGACTGTAGATGGGAATGATAGGGGTTGGGCAAGGGGATTCGCAAAACAGAGAAATCTTTGAAGAGTCAGAACAATACGCGGACGCGAATGTACGCAGGCGAAGATTGCCGTTGCCGAAACTCACACTTTTGCAATAGTAATACGAAATGGACTTACTCCAAACTCCTCACACGCACTTCTCGCAAACTCACGCTAATCGTTTCTCTAAACTTCGCTATCTCTCTTTCTCAAAAATCTCTCTAAGTACTCGCTACGATTCTCAATACGGATTCTATATGATAGCCTAGGGCTCAATGACGGCTCGTCGTCGCTGCCGCGACGACGGGTCCGTCGCGGGATGATTTTTGGGGAGGGGATGGGGAATAGGAAGGGGGCCTTTTCTGGCAACGGAATAGATTGGTTATCGATTGTCGATCTGCCGGTGTTCGGGTTCGATGGGGCTGGCGGATCTCCGGCCGTGGCGGGTGGACTGAGGTCTTCGGGCTCGGCGACAGATGGCTCCAGGTGGACGTTTGTCTCAGCTGCTGGGCCGCTTCGTCTCTTTTTCCGAAGTCCCGCGTTGCTTTTCCTCTCCTGGAGGGTGGGAGGTCTGTCGCCGGCCTCGTAGCTCCTTCTTGCGGGTGATCCCTGTTGTCTCTTTTCCGTCGCCTCCATCGGCCCGACACCGGCGGGCGGGGAAAAGGGGTGAGGTGTTAGAAGGGTTGAGGGTCATTTCTAGGTGGGATTTGAGGTGGGAGAAGCGCAGCGATTGTAACGGGGGGGCACAGGTGTCACCACGTTACAACACCCCCCCGCCTTGACCGGAATCGGGAGATACAACGGGTAGGGATAAGGACTTAGGTGAACAATAATTTTGAGAACAGAGATCCAAAATCGGCGGGTTGTCGCGGACACTCATCCTTCCATGCTGCGCTCTCATTCAGGGGGCTCGCGGACATGAGCGACCCTCCTGTTGACGTCTCATGTTGAATGAGTTTTAAATGGGTGGGCCTGTAATGTAAACGGGTTAGTATCTGGCCGAAATCATGAGGGAAAAAGGGGGAGAATCTAAATATTGGGTGGAGAAATTATTACTTAATTTTACCTGCCTTGGGTTTTGTGGTTCGTTGTGTCAAAGTTTCCGTTTTCCGAGATTTGAGCGCTAAATTTTTGTTTCATTATTGTCGATATCTAGGAAAATCCTAGGTCGTGGAATAGGTAAGGACATGAGGGGAGGTATGGAGGGTTGGTCTGTTTTTATTACGTTTATCGTAGGGTTTAGGGGGTGTTTTCGGGGTCGTCCTCGTCCTCGACGAGGGGGTGGGGTAGGAGCTTGTTGGGAGGGTATGATTTGCGTAGGGTTTGGGAGTATTTGGACTTTTCGGGGCCTCCCTCGTCCACGGCGAGGGGGTGGAGTAGGAATGGGTGTTGGAATTATGATTTGAGTATTGTGTGGACGTATCGGAGTTTTCCTCGGTCTCCCTCGCCCTTGGCGTGGGGGTGGAACTGGAGTGGGTGGTGTGTTTATTATCGGTGGAGTGTTTTGGGGTGCTTGGATTTTTCGGGGTCTCCCTCGTCCTCGACGAGGCGCTGGAGTAGGGGTAGGCGAGGAAGGGGACGTTTGCGTGGGAGTTTGTTGGGTGGAAATGTCATGGGTTTGTGAAGAAGGTCCTGGCTGAGAAGTATTGGTAATATCTTGACTTAAGGAAGGGTTTTCGGAAATTGAATCATCGAAATTTGGAGGGGGTCTGAAGGGTTTAAGGTCTTTAATGTGGACTTTAGGAATGATATTTCCATCAGAATCTTTTAATTCGTATACAACGGGAGAAAGGATTTTTGAAATGGTGTAGGGACCTGAAAATTTAGGGGCGAGTTTGGACGCGAAATTGTGAGCAGCGGAGGAAAGGATTCGTTAGCGTCTCATGACGAGGTCACCAATTTGGTAGCGCTCGTCACGACGCCCACGATTATAATAGGAGGCTTGGCGGTAAGAGGCTTTTTCTAGATTTCGGTGGACAATGTCGTATAAAAGGGTTAACCGGGAAATGCGGTTGGACCATTCTTGGGGATCTCGGGGAATTATTAAAGGATCGGATTTAATTTCGTGACGGAGGTTTTGGATGGGACGGGGGTTTCGACCAAAATTGAGGAACGCGGGAGAAACGAGGGAGGAGGAATGTACGGCGGTATTATAGGCAAAACAAAATTCAGGAAGGTGTTTGTCCCAATTTCGATGGTCTTCTCCAATAAACGTCGTGATCATGGTTTTGAGAGTTCGATTAACTCTTTCTACAGGATTTGCTTGGGCATGGTAGGGAGGAATTGTCGTCTGTTTGATTCCGTACATTGTCAGTCTGTTCGTTACGTCTCTGTTACAAAATTCTGTACCGTTGTCTGTAAGGAGGAATTTGGGACATCCCCATCGGTGGAGGACAAGGGACTCGAAAGCGGAAAGGATTGGTTTGGCGGAAGCTTTATGGAGGGGTTTTACTTCAATATATTTTGTGAAAAGGTCTTGGAAAACGAGGAGATATTTATTCTGGGATTTACTGGGAGGGAAGGGACCCATAATGTCAGCAGCCACGACGGTCCAGGGCGCCTCCACCGGGCGCTCCCGCATCAGCCCCGCTGGTGGCCGCTGCAAAACTTTGCTTTGTTGGCATTGAAGACACCGTCTGACAAATTGGACTACATCCTGAAACATTCCAGGCCAATAGAAATCTTGCGTCAGACGGTAGTAAGTCTTATCAATGCCAAGGTGACCGGATTGGGGAGGATCGTGGGCGTCGGAAAGGGCTTTTTGGCGTAAGGAAAGCGGGAGGACTAATTTCCACCCGTCAAGGTCGGGGACGATGGGATCTAATAGGGAATTAGGACGGTGGTAATACAATCGGTTATCTTCAATTGTCCAGTCGGGATATTTGGAGGGAAAATCTCTTACGTCACGGAGTTTATTGGAGTACCATGGATCGGGATCGTTACCGACGGCCGCCACGCCGTCTATTGGTCGCCGTACATTCGGGAGAGAGCGTCTGGCACGACGTTGTGGGTTCCCCTTCGGTGGACGATTTTCATCGGTTGGCCTTGAAGGGTCAAGGCCCACCGGGCCAATCGTCCAGTAGGGTCCTTAAGGTGGTGAAGCCACCGGAGACTATTGTGGTCCGTCACCACAGTAATTTCGGACCCTTCAATATAGGGGCGAAATTTTTGGGTTGCCCACACGACAGCCAGACACTCCCTTTCCGTCACGGAGTAGTTTCTCTCCGCGCGAGTGAGGGAACGGCTAGCGTAGGCTATCGGGTGTTCTTCACCGTCTACGGTTTGGACAAGAACTGCCCCGACAGCCGTATCGCTAGCGTCAGTTTGGAGGGAAAAGGGAAGGGTAAAATCGGGACGAGCCAGGACGGGAGTTTTGGTGAGGGCCGTTTTCAAGGTTTCAAACGCGGATGCTTGCTCGGGACCCCATTCCCAAGCAACGTCCTTTTGTAGGAGACGGGTAAGGGGGGTTTGGTCTTTGGAAATATCTTTTAGGAATCGGGAATACCATTTCACCATTCCTAGGAAGCGTCGGAGTTGTTTTAGGGTAGTGGGTGGAGGGTAGGAAAGTATGGGTTCTATTTTTTCTGGATCGGCAATCATACCGTCCTTATTTATTAAAAAGCCGAGATATCGGACCTCGGAACAACAAAATTCGCTTTTTTCGCGGTTTATTTCTAAGTTCGCCTCTCGTAATCTGGTCAAAACTTTCGCGAGCCATTCTAAGTGCTCCTCGTACGTGTCGGTCGCGATTACCACGTCGTCTAAATACGCGAAGATGTGTGGCTCCCAGTCGGGAGTGATCAATTTGTCCATGATGCGTTGGAAGGTTGCGGGGGCGTTGGTGAGGCCGTAGGGCATGCGGGTGAATTGGAAAAGGCCTCTACCGGGAACTGCAAAAGCGGTGATTTCTTTACTGGAGGGATCGAGGGGAACTTGGAAATATGCTTGGCTAAGGTCTAATTTGGAAATATAACGGGCAGTTCGGAGGCTATCGAGGATACGATCCATGCTAGGGAGGGGATAGGCATCTTTTTTGGTAACTTTATTGACGTCGCGGTAATCTATACAAAATCGGTAGGAGCCATTGGGTTTGGGGATTAGGACGGGACGACTACACCAGGCACTAGAGGAGGGTTCGATTATACCGGACTGGAGCATGGAATCTACTTCCTTCTGTGCGGCTTCTAAGACGCGGGGAGCCATGCGACGAGGTCGTTGTTTAATAGGAGGGTGGTTTTGAACATCAATAGAATGTGTGACAAGAGGAGTGGTTCCCAAGGTAGAGGATGGGGGTGGGATGAGGCGATCAAGAAGGGTTTGAATTCCCGAGATTTCCTCGGGGGTTGCTTCGGAAAGTCCGGCGCAAGCGGGGTTCATGGGAAAGGGATCGGGTGAGGATTCAGGGTAGAAGGGGTGAAGAGGTCCGTTCGGAGTTCGCCACGTCCTTAGATCTCCGTCTATGGTAATTCCAAACCGGGCGATAAAATCCATCCCTAGGACTACCTCATACCCCAATGACTCGCTTGCGCGGAGGGGGAGGTTGTGGATTTCGTCATCGACCTGGATCGCGACGGTGACCTCTCCGAGGATTCTCTCTTTGATGTTGTTGGCTAGGATCATGCAGGCTTGGGAAGGGGTTAAATGGAGTCTGAATAATTGAGCAATTTTGGGACCTGCATAGGAAGGGGTTGCGCCGGTATCAAGGAGGGCTTGGAAGATATATTTACCGCGCTGCAAGGGGAGGAAAATGCGATTATCGCCGGGATAGGGTTCTGTACGGGACTCTACTAAAGGGGATTTCCTTGGAGTTGGAATCGGTGCGGTTGAAGGAGTTTTCGGGGGTTTCTGGACGCGGGATTTGGGGGGTCGGATCGGGTTTTTCGGGGTGGTCGCGTCGACCCTTACCGCCGACCTCCGCAGGCGTTTCCCGACAAACAATTCAGGCATTGCGGTGCGATGACGTCGAACTTGCCGCACCGGAAGCAAAACTTCCTCCTCGGCTGCTGGCAGGCGCCGAACCAATGCCCCGCTTGACCGCAGTTCCAACATTGGCCGGGAAGGGAGGATTGGGTGGAGGTAGCCGCGGGACGAGGAGGTAGTTGTCGGGAGCCGGAGGTCGCTTGGGAGTAGGAAGTGGGGCGGTTGGGGATTGACGCTTTCAGGGAGGTTGGGGCACGGTATCCGACAGGGGGTGGTACCATAGGAAGGGACATCAAACTGGGGATTTCGGTAATAGTGAGGGGAGGAGGAGGTGTAACGGGACGGTTGGAGGTTGAGGTTTGGGGGCGGTTCGAGGCTGGTGCATTTCGTGGGGTTTTCGGGACAGATTGGGACGCTGAGGAAGGTCGGGAGTACTCAGCGGCTGCCGCGAGTTTCGATCGCGGCCCTCCCGGCGGGGGCACGTACCCCGTTCCCGGGATCGTGAGGCTCCCCGCCGTCGGTGGACCGCGATACTCCTCGCTGCTCCGCTGGGTCTCTTCCACCCACCTTCCCAGACGAAGTAAATCGTTAAAGGAATTGGGAGGGTGGAAGTCGACTACTAATTTGTAGCGAGGGTGGAGATTTCGGATTACTATTCCTAACTGTTCGGGAGTGGATAGGGGAGGTTCTAGACGACGGAATATCACTTGTAGTTTGGAAAGGTAGGTGGAGAGGGGTTCCCGCTCCCCTTGGGTGCGGGTCATTAGGTCCATTCTTAGGCGGTTTTGGTAGTTGCTCGGGGTGTAACATAGACGGAAGTTGTGCAGGAATTCGCCATAACTGGCCCAAGTATGGGCCTGCCCCCGCGCCCAGGCTCGCGCCTCTCCGGTCAAGGCATAGGGAATAGCTCGGATCAGTTCGGGTTCAGTAAGGTTCTGGGTGGTGGCAACCTCGGCCAAGGTTTCGAGGAATTCCTCCCCGTCTTCCCCGGGGGCTCCCGAAAAGGAAATCTTCCATTTACGGAATAATTCCGCAGCGCGAGCCTCGCCTGCGGCAGGAATAAAGGAAGGTTGGGAAGAATTCCCTAGGGGATGAAAAGGGTTGGTTCGGGAAAGGGAGGGTTCGGCGAAGTGCGGGGGTAGCTGAGGGAAAGAGGGGAAAAATGGAGGACAGTATGGGCGTTGGGAGGGGTATGGAACGGGGTAAGTGTAATCCATAGGGTTTGGAGCTTGGGTTGGTGCAGGGATCGGTTATGGCGGGAGGAAAGGATACTGGGTTTCAGAGATTCTTTGTAGGAGGTGGGTACTACTTAGGGGAGGCGGAGCTGCCCCTAGGCTAGTACGGTACGGCTTGGAGGTATTTAGAGGACGAGTTGGGGGGTTAGGGGGTGAATTTTGAGGTGCGGGTATCGTGATGGGATCGATGAATGGATTTAAGGGGGGTGTGGGTAAGGGGGTAGAGTGCTCGCCGGTACTCGGGTCGGGCGCGAACGTAACCCTTTCGCGCCGTTCCCCGGCAAGCTGGGACTGATTTAGATCAATCGATGGAGGATTAACAGGAGTGGGACGGGAAACAGAAGTTACTGTGACAGTCGTGGTGGTTAGGGTGGTGGTTGAGGTCAAGGTAGCGGGGTTGGGAATGTAAGGTTGGGGGCGTATTTCGGGAAGGGATCGGTAGGAGGTTTCATAAGTGGGTGGATCAGCCGTTTCAGGCTCAGGATCCTCCGGTTGGCGGGAAGTAGGATCGGCGGTGGGATGCGGAGGGGAATCATCGACAGCCGGAGTCTCCCATGCCGTAAAAAGAGTAAATGGCAGGCGATCCCCGGCTGTGTCGAGCGCGACATCCCATGGCGCGGCATTCGGGCCGAGTACTCGCCGTATTTCCGCGCGAACGTACCGGTCCTGGAGATCCTGTAACTTTCCCCGTATATTCAACCGCGCGTGATCCATGAGCTGTATCAGCTCCACTACGTCTAGATTACCAACGCGCTCCTTTATTACCCGTGCCTCCTCCGAATCCATTTTCGCGATTTTTTTTCTTTAACGCGTTCCCGGTGGCGACGATACCAAAAAAAACGGGGGAAAACAAAAAAAAGGGTAAAGGATCCTGAAAGAAAAGAGGGGTACAATCGCAAAAAGAAAAAAAAATTCAACACAAAAATATCCGGTTTTATTAGTTGGTTTTTCTGGAAAACCCAAGGCTCGGTCTTCAGTAATCGGTGCTGAAAAAAAGGAGCGAAAGAAAAAGAGAAATCTGAAATCGAAAAGGCTCGATAGAGTGCTCACGGTCGGCGAAAGCACGGCCGGGCCCTCGATATCGGCAAACCGCGAACAAAGTTTTTGAATTTGGGAGGGTACACAATAGAGATAGATTTCGACACAGATAACCGTTTCACTAATTTCAATAATAAGGACGGTTCGGTCGAAAACGGCGTACGTTGATGACTCAGTGTTTACCGTCCTCTAGGACGTTCGTGGATCAGATTTCAAACCCACGCCGCGTTCGACCGCCGACACTTGAAAAAACGTCAACAGGAGGCTCTCGGCAACGGGTACCTTCCACGACGGGTTCGAGATTTTTCGAATTTTTAACGGACGCAACACAAAATTTTCCTCTACGCGAGAGTTTTTTGAACAGAGATTTTCCAGGCCCCACGTTGGGCGCCAAATTTGTGACCCTTTCGGGGGTTCACTCTATATTCTCTTCACAAATCGTTTCGTATAAACGTTGGGCGCCAGCCACTCGCGGTGGCAATCAAAATTTGGACAAAGGGACAGAATGGGGGTCGTTACAGGGGATGGGACTCGTGGCACTTACGTCCTTACAATCTCGCGGGGGAGTACGCAAGGAGGATTTGTCGAGGGTTAGGGAAGATCTCAGGGTGAGTGAGGTTTCTGGAAGTTCGTCTACGTTACGCGTAGGAGGATGACTGTAGATGGGAATGATAGGGGTTGGGCAAGGGGATTCGCAAAACAGAGAAATCTTTAAAGAGTCAGAACAATACGCGGACGCGAATGTACGCAGGCGAAGATTGCCGTTGCCGAAACTCACACTTTTACAATAGTAATACGAAATGGACTTACTCCAAACTCCTCACACGCACTTCTCGCAAACTCACGCTAATCGTTTCTCTAAACTTCGTGTTAGATTATTTCTATGTGAGTCGACCACGCGTACATGCGCGTTTTGCGTGTTGAGTCGTCTATTGTTTCATGACCGAGCGTAACGGAGTTTTTCATGACTTTTCCGCTCCGTTTCGCTCTCCGGTTTTTGGACCGCCAGAGACAAGGGACTGCGTTGCTCTGCTTGTGTTTAATTACATATCAAAATAAATAAAGACAGTGTGTAAAAGCCAATAATTAAGTGTAATTATTTGTCGATTCATATTCGCCCGGGCTATTCAAACAACACTTCGCTATCTCTCTTTCTCAAAAATCTCTCTAAGTACTCGCTACGACTCTCAATACGGATTCTATATGATAGCCTAGGGCTCAATGACGGCTCGTCGTCGCTGCCGCGACGACGGGTCCGTCGCGGGATGATTTTTGGGGAGGGGATGGGGAATAGGAAGGGGGCCTTTTCTGGCAACGGAATAGATTGGTTATCGATTGTCGATCTGCCGGTGTTCGGGTTCGATGGGGCTGGCGGATCTCCGGCCGTGGCGGGTGGACTGAGGTCTTCGGGCTCGGCGACAGATGGCTCCAGGTGGACGTTTGTCTCAGCTGCTGGGCCGCTTCGTCTCTTTTTCCGAAGTCCCGCGTTGCTTTTCCTCTCCTGGAGGGTGGGAGGTCTGTCGCCGGCCTCGTAGCTCCTTCTTGCGGGTGATCCCTGTTGTCTCTTTTCCGTCGCCTCCATCGGCCCGACACCGGCGGGCGGGGAAAAGGGGTGAGGTGTTAGAAGGGTTGAGGGTCATTTCTAGGTGGGATTTGAGGTGGGAGAAGCGCAGCGATTGTCACGGGGGGGCACAGGTGTCACCACGTTACAGTATATTGTCAGCGCGTTTCCCCTTCAAGGGAAAGTACCCAATCGAGCGGAGTGTCGTAAATAAAAGAGTATACATACTGTCGAAGACGTCCTCACGACCGAGGATTTTTGGGACAGCAGGATATCATTGTGTACGGTCGTCGTGTACGATTGTGCGAATAAAAGTTTAACATTTTATACGCCCACTATTATTTAGTCACCCGCTCGGTTAGTCTTACCATAATGTACTTTATTATTGTTTGTAAAATACAATAATGTACTTCGTATAGTTTGAATTATATTTATTTATTTATATATTCAGAATATGCTGCGAAACTATTGACAAGAAATTAGGTGCTTTATGATGTTAGGAAAAGCCCGTGATTTACATGAAACCTGACAGTTTGTTCCTATTGAAAATTAAAGTAATTGACAAAGTAACAATAATAATAGAATAAACAACATAGAATCGACTCCTTGGCTGCATGTAAATGATGTGTACGGACGCAGAATCGACAGCTCGGCTGGATAAATGTAACCTTTGAAAACAGAGAGCCGACACCTCGGTTGGTTTTGATTTCGATCTCTCTGGCTTTTCGCCAACTTGTAACATCAATTTTAGCAAGTAATGACAATTCAAACTATATCGTGTTTGCTATCATTTTAATCAGAAAAATCTCTCTAATGCGTTAGTAAAAGTTTCAATGAGAAAAAGTCAAAAATAAAAAAGTTTTATAATTGAATTCGTATTAGTAACACCGATACGTCTCCGCTCCTCGCTTTGAATCCTTGGACCTCTCGCTCCACCACTATCTGTCCCTTTCTACGTTCACGCTTGGCTTTCGCCGCATGTAAACACAGAATCGACACCTAGGCTGGAATGTAACTACTGTGTCCCAATCTCGGTTGCATTTATTCAGCCAAGATATCGATTCTGTGTTTAGATGCGGAGCGACCCAAGCGTGAACGTAGAAAGGGACAGATAGTGGAGGCGAGAGATGTCCAAGGATTGAAAGCGAGGAGCCGAAACGTATCGGTGTTACTAATACGAATTCAATTATAAAACTTTTTTATTTTTGACTTTTTCTGATTGAAACTTTTACTAGCGCATTGGAGAGATTTTTCTAATTAAAATGATACCAAACATGATACAAGTTGGACTGTATTTACTTGTATTGACGATACAGTAAAACCTGGAGAAATGCAACCAAGATTGGGACCCAGTGGTTGCATTTATCCAAGCGAGGTGTCGAATCTCGGGTTACACGCGACGACCAGCCAAGCGTGAACGTAGAAAGGGACAGACAGTGGCGGAAAGAGAGAGGTCCGATGATCAAAGGAAAGAGCCGAAACGTATCGGTGTGACTAATACTAATTGAAGTATAAAACTTTTTTATTTTTGACTTTTTTTTATTGAAACGTTTACTAACGCATTGATGAAATTTTTCTGATTAAAATGATACCAAACACGATATAGTTTCAATTATAATTACTTGCTAAAATTGATGTTAAAGGTTGGCAAAAAGCAACAGAGATCGAAATCAAAACCAGTCGCGGTGTCGGCTCTGGTTTCAAAGGTTTCATTTATCCAGGCAAGGTGTCGATTCTGGGCATTTAATGTTGCATTTATCCAAGCGAGGTGTCGATTCTGGGCATTTAATGTTGCATTTATCCAAGCGAGGTGTCGATTCTGGGCATTTAATGTTTCATTTATCCAAGCGAGGTGTCGATTCTGCGTCCGTACACATGTTTTGTATTCAGCCGACATACTGATTCAGTGTCCGTACACATGTTTTCTGTTCAGCCGACATGCCGATTCTGAGTCCGTACACATCTTTTGTATTCAGCCGACATGATTTATATTCAGTCGTGATGTCAATTCTATGTTGTTTATTTTATTACTATTGTTTATAAATATAATTCAAACTATATCGTGTTTGGTATCATTTTAATTAGAAAAATCTGACCAATGCGTTAGTAAAAATTTCATTAAGAAAAAGTTAAAAACAAAAAAGTTTTATCGTTCAATTAGTATTAGTCACACCGATATTATGGTCGGATCATATTACACGGTTTCCTCGTCGAGCGGCTCGGTTCGCCTAGGGGGATCCCCCCAAGTGGAGGGGATAGCGATGTTGCACTTATCCAAGCATTCTTTCGTTGCATTTATCCAGGTTTTACTGTACAAAGTTTCGGACTAAGAGAAGGGTAACGAATGAGAAAGACAGAAACTACGATCGTGATAATCGGCAGTCCCTCTTTCACTTGTTGTCCTTTCCTACGTTTGAAACTGTCAGCAAACTTCTAACAAGGTACGAACTGTGATCACCCGATCGGTGAGCGCCAACGGAGGAAATGCCTGCAATGTGTAGAATGCTTTTATTGCAGTCAACTTTTAAAAACGTAGGCGAAACATTGACCGTTTGCTAGACGGTCAAGAGGATTACGACGTCAGGGCTAATCGCTTCCAAATGTTTGGAAAAGTCAAGGCCTGAGGGAAATACAGTGGGTCACAAAATTATTCGCTCACCAACCGAATACCTCATTGGATCAAATGACTTGAGGCTTTTTGAAAAGCTATAAAAATTAATGTACTAACAAGGGAACATTTAAATTTAAGTATCCACCACTTTCCTGCTTTAAATATTGGCAAACCAATGTTTTCTTTTGCTTCTAACGCCCATTTTCGAATATCAATATCATGAACTATGGATCCTCTTTCAAGAGCATCACGAAACATCGAAAGAGCAAAATCCGAATTTTTGAACGTGTTTCGGGAATGACATGTTTACCTTTTTAAAAAATATCATACGCCTACAATAAATGGCTTGTTATTGCGATTAAATCAAAAATTCCATCGGAATAATTAAAACAACTATACACTATAATACATCGTTGAATTCATAATAAATAGGCGCTTTTATTGATTGAAAAAAAAGTACAGTTTTTCAAAACGGAAGGGGAAGGGAGTTCAATTTTGCAAAAAGGACGATTTAAAAAAAAAACTTACATGCAGCTTTATAGACCTCAAGAAACGGTATAACTTTTATTTCAACTATTTCTTTATATCTTTCGTTGTTTACGATGTATAGACACGTATATAGAAAGGGCGATTCGGATAAAAGGGTTGATATCTCCCTCAAAGTGAAAAACGGGCACCAACGAATTATAGTTATCTTCATAAAAAGGTTTAATAAATATTTATGCCAAGTTTCATCAAAATCGGAGTGTATCAGTCCCCGATGTTCCCTTGTAAGATATGTACTTGAGCTGTTTTAAAAAATTATAGTTTGTCGAAATCTTTGTAAAAAATAACGAAGGGTAATTTTTCATCTTTTTTATGTGAGTCTTGTAACCGTACATTCGTACAGTTACATAGTATAAAACAAGTAGTATAGATTTTTCTTGGGAGATCGGAACTATAGCGATGGTATGTGCTATCCATACTTATTTTTCTAAGTGGAGCGCGTGCTCGGATCCCCTCCTTCGAACGCCGGATCGAAGGAGCTCAGTGTCGATCCATCGATCAACACTCTGGTCCCAAACGACAAGCAGAACGGACGCTTTCACCTACGGCTCTCTTCCAAGAGACAACCGTCTATAGATTGCGATCCAGCAAGTCGTGACTAGAGCCCGAGCTTGGACATCTCCCTTTCATTAAGTAGTGGCCTTCTATCTTGGGACTCAGCACCCTTGAAAGATCGCTCTACGCAGGCATATCCGAGACGACGTTGATTCCTAGGGAAACCTAGTCGAGTCATCCTCGTTTTGCTTGTGCTCTGGCAATTTTATATTGCAATTTGGAGGGCCGTGATCTCGTTCTTGGCATTCTTAATTTCTTCCTTGAGTACGCCTCGTACGACAGGAAGAACGTTGACGGATTCCGGCAAATCCACGGTTATCGGATTCTCTTAAATTCGCGTATTTCAATCTGCAAAGGAGTCGAGGGTCGGGACTTAGTGCGCGACTTTCTCATCCTTTGATTGTGAGTGAAATCGTGAAGTCAGTGCCCCTGTCGATCTGAGGTTCGCAGGTGAAAACCTCGCTGGACCGGAAGTATCCTCAGAATCCACTGGCTCGCCATTCTGCGATTTAAGAGGCGCGTAAAAGCTAATATTTCGCTGCACGGTTAGTAAATTCAGACGTTCCTTTTTGCCTACGCGCTCCACGATCACGCGACCTTCGTGCGTCGTGATTTCGGTGTATGTTTCCGAACAAATCGAGCGAACAATAACTCGTCCTTGGCGAAAGGCGTATGAATCGTAGACGACCAACGAAACTTTGTCACCGTCGTGTATATATTACTTTTCGCATTCCGAGCAGAGTCACGATTTTGCGTTCTGATACGTTGAGTTGTCCTTTTCATATATTTTCTTATATTTCTTAAAATGCGTTATTCAACCAGTCATTTTTCCGTATAAATGAAGACTGAGTTTTTTGAGTCGCGTTAAAGTCGCTCGACTGGTTGAGATTTTTCTTTACGTTATATTTTCTTATATTACTTTATATTCTATTATAATTATTCCGTGAGATTTCAATGCGTTATTCAACCAGTCATTTTTCCGTATTAAAAGAAGACTGAGTTTTTGGGTCGCGTTAAAGTCGCTCGACTGGTTGAAATCTTTTCTTTTGCGTTACCATTTTTTTTTTGTACTACACTTTCGATTCGTGTGAATCCGATCTGCGTGCTTATTGACGATCAATCTAGTCAAGTTTGTTGTATATTATATTTACATAATCTGCGCGTCTATTGAACATCTATTAGATGAGAATTGCGTTCCGTTGATTGTTGAACGTGTAAACTGCCATAATATTTGCGGTGCTACTACCATTCTGTGATCGGCTATTTTGCCATACTTCAATCACCACTTTTCTGAATAAATCGATGTTTTCTTTTTTACACCGCAAAACTACGTCTCGTTACTGACTTCACCGTTCCTTCTGCCTTCGCGAACGCGAACCACTCCTTGAGACGCGTAGGGGAAATCGTACGCTCGTACTACTCGCGGTATCTTCTCCTTCGCATAAGTAGCGAAAGATCAAAACGTTACAGTCTATAATGAAAATTTAAAGTATGTCTTTCGCACATTCAAATAATTCACATTGACTTGACGACCTCGCTAATAAGCCTTTTTTTTTTTTTTTTTTTTATGGAACTGCAAATACGTTTACGTACGCCCAAGACATTCCCTTTCGCACTCGGCTAAGGGAAAGCTCGGGCAGTGTGGGACTCATACCACCCAGAAGGGGTGATATACTACCCACTAAAACCTCTTCCACTGCACTATCTTATTACTACCTTATTCTATCGGGAAGGGCGACAGTCTGTTATTTTCAATAATATTCACGAAGTGACATCTTAGCCGCTGTATGTCATGGGAATAGTTTTCTAAGCAAGGGTTTCCACCCAAAACTATAGTAGTGATGTATGCCGCCGCGTATACACCACAACTGTAACAATCCGGTTGCGCCTGAACTCTTTCAAAAAGTATATCCTTTTTGCGAATATGAGGAAATCGTAACGCAATATATTTTTTTTCTTCCTCTACGAGCTTCTCATATGCACTGCCAGGTAAATTATCGTATACATGGAGTTTGCGGCCGTTGAAATAGATACTTCGCCAGTGATCAGAACAGTTACCTCCAATTATTTGTACGCTTTTGTCCCTGCGGCAGGGATTGATACATTTTGTAAACTGTAAGTATAGGACACTTTGCGTTTCAAAAGGAGTAGTTTCTCTGACCACACGTAAAAATCGATCTAACGATTCATCGTTTAATTTACTTTGCACAGGTAGTACATTTTTCTTTACGTCAGTGACGGAACAAACAGCAGTCTCTAATATATAGTATCGTATAGCATCATCTGTGCAGTTTTCTTCCTGGACTGAATGACTGACAATGACACAGTCGCTATTTACTGCTTCAACGGTCATATTTGATGCTTCAACACTGTTCTGTGTCATGTTTTCATATTTATGCTTTTTTGCGATTTTTCTGTTACATTTTTGAACAGATGCGTCTTCTTTTGCCCGTAGGATGTATTCTGGATTTCTAATAGGCATGTGTCTATTGTGGCGGCTGTCCAGTATTTCCGGAAGCATGCATTCTTCGTAGAAACGCGTTAGGAAAGGTTTCATATGATTTGTCCAAAACGCGTCGTCCCTATTTACGCGGATCATATGTATGCTTTTAGGTGTCCAAATAGCGAAAATGCAGTACTTCCGTTGCGTTACATGCAACTGACCTTGTACTTGGTAGAAATACTGGTGCTTGCTATTCATTTCTTGTATATCTCTCTTATCGAAGATGTTTCGTAAGTGACGTATTGTTTCTATTGCGTCTATCGCTGTCAAATTCTCAGCAGATTGTGGGCATTTCAGTTCCAGTAAACCGTCATCGTCGATAAGTCCATCAGGAGATGCACCCAAGTATGGAATGTCGCGATCAATGAACAATCCACAAGTTCGAATTCTTGTTTTCATTGTGTTCGCCACGTCTTTTCTTGCTATGTGTTCTTTATCGCGGCCGTATTTCATAGCAACGGTATCGACAAATGGAGGATATAAAATGTTTTTTACCATTGCTGCGCAGGACGTTGTTTGTCTCATGCGACACACTGCTCCAAAATTCGAAGCAGTTAGCATTTCCTCCCTCAAAGTTCTCCATAAATCTGAATCGTTTTGCTCTCTTGTGTTCGTTTCTATTATTGTACGATTTTTTGCATTGTCTGCAAGCTTTTGAAAATGTTCCTTGCGAAGTTGAAGCAGCATATCACTGTGATTATGGTTCCTTTACAGAATGTGATGGAGATGTTTGATTCTACAAAAATTACTTGTAGGAGTTTATGTAATCCTTTTAGTTCAGGTATAGAACATTCTTGAATTTTTCTTTTATAGAATTCTTGGTAAAGTATTTTCAGTGTTTTAGGTAAGACTTCTCTTGAATGTATTACTAGGCCAAATATTTCTTTGTTCTTCTTTTTTAAATGTATAATAATTTCTTCCTGATGAGGTATGTGTATTTTTATTTTTTCCTTTTGTAAGAATTCTCTTGATTGATTGTCTATTGGTTTTCCTTCTTCATTTAGGAATACAATTACAATCCCTTTCTTCATCCAGAGCAGAGCTCGGCAAGATTTGCACTTTTCAGCCGATTTTCAGCTGGCTCCGCCTTCCGCTATTCCCCTTGCCGCGACGTTCATCGCGCAGCCTACGAACCGTTTGAGGCTCAGGAGCGTATCACTCGTGAACATATGCCGGCAATAGCTTTCCACCCCACCCACGAGGTACTATTGTCGATGCGTTTTTCTTTAAGTGGTTGCCAGCATACGTTTACGAGTGATACACTCCTGAGTCTCAAACGGTTCGTAGGCTGCGCGCTGAACGTCGCGGCAAGGGGAATAGCGGTAGGCGGAGCCAGCTGAAAATCGGCTGAAAAGTGCAAATCTTGCCGGGCTCTGATCCAGAGGTGGTCACTTGTCTCTATTATCTTGGATGTGGCTGGTAGGTTGCTGACCACTCTTGGTTGTGTTATTTTATGAGTGGTAAGTTGATCCTCTTCTTTTATAATTTTAATGGGAGTTATTGGTGCTGTAGATGTACTTTCTGAATCATTTTTCTCTTCCTTTTTCAGCTCTGAAAGTCCTTCTTTGGTTCCTAAAGATGTCCTTTTTTGTCCCTGAAGATGCTTTTTTTATTTCAGAAGATACTTTTTTTGTTTCTGAGGACTCTTTTTTAGTTCCTGAAGATGAATCTATTTTAGGTAGCTCTCTATATATGTATTTGGGTAGAGTTAGTCCTTCTTCAAAGTCTTCAATTTCATCACCAATTATTACTGGTTCATGTTTCCTTTTGAGTAGTTTAGGAGGTTTATAAATTAGTTGTTTTTTTGGTGGTTGATGGATTTCTACTGTAATTTTTTTCCCATTCTGTCTTCTTTTTTTAAATTGTTTGTTTGCAGAGCTTGATGTTTCCTTTTTTCTCTTCCTGTGTTGTTGGTCTTGAAATTCATCAGTATCACTGTAACCGATTTGCGTGGTCTGCGAGGACGAAGAGTGAAACACGCACCTTGATTAATTAACAATAAAGTTTATTTACACTATTTACAATGGTTTAATAATACATATAAACTGCGCGTGGACTGCGAAAGAAACTGAATAGCGTGTTCAAAAATGGCGTACTCGTCTGTAATATTCGCGTGGTCAGAAGCACGTGCGTTCTCGATAAGCGTACAAACAAGAAGAACAAGAATCGATCATGGCGTCGATCGTGCCGGTTCCGCGTGGAGAGGGGACCGCGTGGACAAAGTAGGCCCGAGAGGTGCTGCCGCTATCGGTAACGACGAAATACTTTCGTTGCTAACTTCATATTCTGCTACAATTTGGGGAATTTCGCCAACAATCACAATATTCTGATTCACTGGAGGTAGTATTTTCTTTAAGACGTTTTTGATGTAGACTGCTGCTTGTTTCATGTGGTCTTTTGTAGTTGTAACGTTTTTTGTCTTTTGCTACTTATGCGAAGGAGAAGATAACGCGAGTAGTACGAGCGTACGATTTCCCCTACGCGTCTCAAGGAGCGGTTCGTGTTCGCTGCGCGTTCGAATATAGTGACTGGAGTATGGCAAAAGAGCCTATCACAGAATGGTAGAAGCACCGCAAATATTGTGGCAGTTTACGCGTTAACAATCAACGGAACGCAATTCTCATCTAATAGATGTTCAATAGACGCGCTGATTATAAAAATATAATATATATATAACGGACTTGACTAGATTGATCGTCAATGATTCGTACCAAGCTCGCAGATCGGATTTGCACGAATTGGAAGTGTAATACAAAAATGGTAACGCAAAAGAAAATATTTCAACCAGTCGAGCGACTTTAACGCGACTCAAAAAACTCAATCTTCATTTATACGGAAAAATGACTGGTTGAATAACGCATTTTAAGAAAATATAAGAGAATATACCAAAAAGTATAACGCAAAAGATCAGAACGCAAAATCGTGACTCTGCTCGGAATGCGAAAAGTAATATACACACGACGGTTACAAAATTTCGTTGGTCGTCTACGATTCACACGTCTTTCGCCAAGGACAAGTTATTGTTCGCTCGATTTGTTTCGGAAACATACACCGAAATCACGATGCACGAAGGTCGCGTGATCGTGGAGCGCGTAGGCAAAAAGGAACGTTTAAAATTAACCGTGCAGCGAAATATTAGCTTTTACGCGCCTCTTAAATGGCAGAATGGCGAGCCAGTGGATTCCGAGGATGCTTCCGGTCCTGCGAGGTTTTCACCTGCGAACCTCAGATCGACAGGGGCACTGACTTCATGATTTCACTCACAATCAAAGGATGAGAAAGTCGCGCACTAAGTCCCGACCCTCGACTCCTTTGCAGATTGAAATACGTGAATTTAAGAGAATCCGATAACCGTGGATTTGCTGGAATCCGTCAACGTTCTTCCTGTTGTACGAAGCATATTCAAGGAAGAAATTACGACTGCCAAGAGCGAGATCACGGCCCTCCAAATCCAAATTGCAATGTAAAATTGCCAGAGCACAAGCAAAACGAGGATGACTCGACTAGGTTTCCCTAGGAATCAACGCCGTCTCGGATATGCCTGTGTAGAGCGATCTTTCAAGGGTGCTGAGTCCCAAGATAGAAGGCCACTACTAAATGAAAGGGAGATGTCCAAGCTCGGGCTCTAGTCACGACTTGCTGGATCGCAATCTTAAGACGGTTGTCTCTTGGAAGAGAGCCGTAGGTGAAAGCGTCCGTTTTGCTTGTCGTTTCGGACCAGAGTGTTGATCGATGGATCGACACTGAGCTCCTTCGATCCGGCGTTGGAAGGAGGGGATCCGCGCACGCGCTCCACTGTGGTAAATAAGTAGGGATAGCACATACCATCGCTATAGTTCCGATCTCCCAAGAAAAATCTATACTACTTGTACTATACTATGTAACTGTACGAATGTACGGTTGTGTGATTTTTTCTTTTTTAATTTCTCTCTCAGAATCAGATGAAGTATCTCGCTGGCGTGTAGGATATTGATGTGTTGTTTTTCTTCTTACAATACTTTTTTCGGATTCAGAGGAAGTATCTCTTTGTCGTATGGTGTGTTGATGCGACTGTTTTTTCTTTTTTGTTTCTTTGTTTAGTTCTGAAGATGTATCTCGGCGTCTAGTTGGATATTGATGGGTTTCTTTCTTCTTTTTGACTTCTCTGGAACTTGATGATGTTGTTGGTCTTGGTCTTGTAGGGTGTTGGTGAGTTTCCTTTTTTTTTCTTGTATTCCCTAGAATCGGATGTCGTCGATGGTCCAGGACATGTAGAGTATTGGTGGGTTTCCTTTTTCTTTTTGTACTCCCTAGAATCGGATGTCGTCGATGGTCTAGGACGTGTAGGGTATTGGTGCCATTCCTTTTTCTTTTTTATTACTTTTGATCCTGTAGTTGAGGTAGTACTTCTCGGACGAGTTGGATACTGATGCCATTGTTTTTTCTTTTTAATTTCTCTTGATTCAGTAGTTGAAGTTGTTGCTCTGGGTCTGGTAGCATACTGGTGCCATTGTTTCTTCTTTTTAACTTCTTTTGAATCTGTGGTGGAGTTTTTTCGTTTCGCTTGAATTGGTAAGGTTACAATAGGATTTCGGGATAATGCGTTTCGGGATCGGCGTTTATATTTTGTCTTCCGGGTTTGTACTTGATCTCGTAGTCGTATTCGCTTAATTTTAGTTTCCATCGCATTAATCTTGATGCGGGGTCTGTTAAATTATGCAACCATGTTAATGGTTTGTGGTCGGTTATTAAATAACATTTTCTTCCGTAAATATAGGGTCTAAAATGAGTTACGGCGTATACGACTGCTAGTAGTTCTCTTTCTGTAGCAGAGTATTGGGTTTCTGCCTTGTTTAACACCCTTGAAGTATACGATACTAGTTGATCTTTTCCAATTTCGCCTTGACTTAGTACTGCTCCAACGGCGATTCCAGATGCATCCGTGGTGATGTTGAAAGGTTGTGTGAAATCTGGATATTGAAGAATTGGTTCCTCGCATAATTTATCTCTGAGGATGACGAAAGCTTGTTGGTGCTGTTGTGTCCATTCGAATTTTTGTTCTTTTTTTGTTAAATCGGATAAAGGTTTAGCTATTTTTGAAAAATTCTTGATAAATCTTCTATAGTATCCGCATAAACCAACGAATTGCCTAATATTCTTTACTGTTTTTGGAACTGGAAACTCTTTGACCGCTTCAATTTTTTTCGGGTCAGGCTTCACTCCATCTTCTGTGATAATGTGTCCCAAATAGGCTACTTCCTTCTTCAGTAGCTCGCATTTTTCCGGCTGGAGATACAGGTCTTGCCATGAGTCTATTGAATTTTGTTTCGTGTTCTTCGATTGAACTAGCATATATGTATTACTATATCGTCAATGTACACGAATGCTTCGATCCCTTGTAGACCATCCAGAACGTTGTTTATAAGCCTCTGGAATGAACCTGCAGCGTTCTTCAAACCAAATGGTTTGAATTGGAAGTGTCCAAATGGCGTTTAAAAAGCTCTTTTGTGCTTATCGTCTGGATGCATGGGTATTTGGTGGAAGCTAGACTTTAAGTCGAATATTGAGAAGTATTTTGCGCTTCCCAATTGATCTAATATATCGACTATGTTTGGCAAGGGATATGCGTCGCTAATGGTTTTTTCGTTTAATTTTCTAAAATCGATGACTAATCTCCATGATTTGTTTCCTTGTGTATCTTCTTTTTTGGAACAATCCAGATTGAAGAATTGTAAGGTGATGATGAATGTTCTATGATATCTTTTTCTAATAATTCATTGACTTGTCTATTTACTTCTTCTTTTAATGCTTGTGGATATCTGTATTGTTTTATGTTAACTGGAACTTCGTCAGTTGTGATTATACGATGGAAAATTTTGTTTGTTGCACCAAGTTCGTCTTCATTTAAGTAGAATCTGTCAGCGTTGTTTGAAATTAGATTTTTTATGCTTGATTTTTCTTCTTTGTTTAAATGTTCCAGATGAAGTGATGTAAATAGTGTGGTGATGCGTTTGGTAGAGTCTGGTGATGCTTCTTCTTCTTCTTCTATTTTAATTTCTTCGGATGGTTCCAATTGTACGGCAGGCATTTGGATTTTGATGTCTTCAGAAGAGACATTCGTTGCATGAAGGAAGGCTATTCCAGTTCTGTTTGTTACTACGGCGTTTCCCATGTATAATTGTGGGTGTATCTCAATTTTTGGTATAAAGCCTGTCTTTTCTTCTGTATTTTCTACTTTAATAGGTATTGTTGTTCTATTCCTTGATGGTATTGTGATTAAAGGTTCTTGAAATGGTATTATGTAATTATTGACTATGAGCATAGACTTGGGGTAGTCAATGTTCGCTCCGTTATTTTTGAAGAATTCCGTTCCTAGTATTCCATCGTGCGCTATTGGAAGGTCCTCCGCGACGTGGAATATGGACTCTGTATCCAGCGCTTTTACTTCGATGTAGCCTAGGGTTGAAAGATAGCCTTCAGTTATTCCGTTTAATTCAAAGATGATATTGGTATTAATTATTGCTTTATTTGATATAGTATGTTTTTTTATAATATTTATATCTGATCCAGTATCTATCATTAGTGATGCTACTCCTTGATGAAAGTTTTCACTCATGAGTTTGATGCTCGGAGGCTTTTCTGCGTAATTTGCTTTTAGACACAGGTTCGTTTCTTTACGTTACTGTGGTTCTTGAGTTGTAGTTTGTTGTGGTTGGATTTTAATCTTCTCTTGATATGCTTTCTTCCTGCATTGTTCAATAGTATGGCCAATGTTTTGGCAATAAGCGCATATTGGAGGTTGCCTTCTCCAATTTCCAGTTTGGTTGTATCCATTGATTCCCTTGTTGATTATAATTGTTGTTGTTGAAATTGTTATTGTTGAACCAGCAATTTTGAATTGTGTGTCCCGGGCGCTGGCAATGCTGGCAATATCTTGGCTGCCACTGGATTGATGATACCTGCTGCCTTTGGAATGAACGGCTACTACAGGTGTTGGTACTGTGGCTGTATCCAAAACAGTTGCTGCATTGAACGGCCTGGGTATATCCCTCGGTTAGTTTCATCCTCATCATGTTTTCCTTGTATTCTGCTTCGCCTTTAATAGCTGCACTGATTGCTTCATCCAAGGTGTCGAATTCGCAGTTTCGCATTCGACTGAAGATTTCTGGTTTTATCCCAGTCAGAAATGCCTTGACAGCATTGGCTTCTGCAAATACATTATACTGCTGCGTATGCTCAGGAACTTCGATTTCGTTGCAGTTCTGAATTTGCAGCAAAATACTGGAGACTCGACTGCTATAGCCGACGACTGCTTCGTTCGGCATCTGAGCTAATTTTGACATGTCTCCGTATAATTGTATCGATGAGTACAAAGGAGCAAAACGTGATTTTAACACCGTAATCAGCTGCTCAATAGTATTGTAGTCTCCGCTCAATACTACTCTCGAAGCTTGTCCATATAATTTATTTTTAATTAGTTGGACTAGGCCGTATTCGGCGTTCGGTGAAATCATGCCCCTAGCATTAAGGCAATTCTTCGCGAATTGATACACGGAGATGTTGTAGCCATCGAAAGGAGGCACTATATCCGCTGCATCCTTTATACTTATTGGGCGGTTGCCCTCGGCTGGTACGTTGGCTTCGTTGTCCATTTTTATATTGGTTAATATAATATAACTATTTATTAATATATATATATATATTTTTTTTTCTTTTTTTTTCTTATCTATATATTTTTTCTTCTTTCCTGCTTATTTATATATATATTTTTCTTCTTTTGTTTATTATTACACATATATATATTTATTCATTTATTTATTTATTTTTTTCTTTTCCTTTTTTTTTCTTTTATTTATTAATACTTATATAATTAATTCGCTCTCGGTCAACCCAAGCAAAACAGAGCTGGTCCTATTTACAAGGAGACGACGCTTTTATTTTAAGGCTCCTCACCTTTTTGGGACGCAACTACAACTCACAGATGAGGTTAAATATCTAGGTGTAATACTAGACAAAAAACTCACCTGGAAGAACCATGTGAACAGACAGACCCAGAAAGCAATCAGCACCTACTGGATCTGCCGCAAAATGTTTGGCCCTACATGGGGACTCAAACCAAGGGTGGTCAGGTGGATATACCAGGCCATCCTTGAACCTATTATAACATACGCCTCGATTGTGTGGTGGACCTCCATGAAGAGGGGAACACACATAAGGGCTATAGAAAGAATATACAGAATAGCGTTGTTGGGGATAACAGGTGCACTCCCCACCACGCCCACAATGGCAATGGGTGCGCTGCTCGACATCAAGCCACCTCATCTAATAGTGATGGCAACGGCTTGGAGAGCGGCCATTCACCTCCACCAAGCTGAAGAATGTTCCCCGGCGGGCGGCGGGCACACCGAGATCTTAGGGACCCGGGATCGGAGTTAATTCTGACCCACGGTGGAGACCGCTGCAAGACGGAATACCTCTTCAGACGAGAATATGATCTAATCCTCCCAGATAGAGAGAAATGGCTGAAGGACCCGAACGGCATTCTGACTCCGGGGGGGCTGGTCTGGTTCACAGACGGCTCCAAGACCGGATCCGGCACCGGAGCCGGGATTGCGGGGGAGAGCCCAAGGGTCGAAATGACCCACAAGCTGGGCCACCACGTTACGGTCTTCCAAGCAGAAGTGTTTGCCATCTGGGCCTGCGCCAAATATAATTTGGAAAGGGCCCACTCAGGCAAACACATATACATCTGCAGTGACAGCCTGGCCGCGCTCAGGGCCCTCCACAAAGTGGAAATTGGGTCGAAGCTAGTCAGGGACTGTGCAGTGACTTTGAGACAGCTATCTCTGAACAACAGAGTTAAGCTGCTATGGGTGCCAGGTCACGCTGGTATCCCAAGCAACGAAAGGGCTAACGAACTGGCACGACTGGGGGCGATAAGCTCCCAGCCATGCCATGAGTACCCTATTGGTGTCTCAACCTATGCGTTGAAAGGCCTGGCTAAGGACTGGTTAAACCAGGAATTCACCAGGCTCTGGCATAACGCTAGTGGCATGAGACACATGAGGGCCCTACTTAAGGGACCGACACAGAAGCTGGGTGACACTTTAATTCACCTGGACAGGGCGCAACTGCGCATGCTCGTGGGTCTAGTGACAGGACACTGGTACACGAGGAAACACCTCGCGCGCTTGAGACTCACAGAGGAGTCGATATGTCCGAGGTGTGAGGAGGACGACGAAACACCTCTCCACGTACATCTAAGATGCAGGGAACTAAGGGCCCTAAGAGGATCAATCCTGGGGACCTTGGAACCCTCATCATTAAGCATCTCGGCTGGACTGGTACCGGTGCTTCTAAAATTTGCTACAGAAGCCCAGCTGCCAAAGCACAGCCAGTAAGGAGGCTGCCCAGCGGCCCGGGTACAATGGTCCCCAAGGACTGAGTGCCCGGCTAGCTTCAACCCGGATAAATAAATAATAATAATAATAATATATAATTAATTATATATATGCTTATTTTCTAATTTGTTTTAAGAAAGGTACTAACGTCCGCTAAGAATTGTGTTCTATTACCACTCTGTCGATCAGAAAACTTGAATGACCCGAATTATCATGAACAATGACTCGACGGATTCTACCTGTTACAATGACTCGACCTATCTCACCGCTGTCACCAAATTTTTTTCTATTTATATGTGTAACGTCCCAGAATTAATCACGAGCACGCTACTGCACCGACGCGTAGGGAGAGCGGTTCCCTATGCGAAGGCGACTCGTATTTTTATATATATTAATAAAGGACGGATTATAGGTTCGGGTGGCACGCGGTAAAGGAGTAAAATCCAACGTTAATTCCTTTCTCAAAAATATGTAGATTTATTCAAAAAAATGATGTGTTTGTTGTGTTTGTTTATAATATATAAAAAGGTAAGTAATATAAAAAAGTATTGAATATAATTAAATAATATAATGAATTCATGTAATTAATTAACAAAGGTTGCGCCCTGTTTTTGAAATACAAAAAGAAAATAATTGTATTAGTTGAGTACAGTGAGTACGCCCTGGATTAGAAAATACAAAGAAAATGACAATCGCGTTTGTGCTAAAATTTGAAATACAATGGAAGAAAATCAGATTATTAGTTACAAAGTAATTTGTCCTAAAATAAAATACAAAGAAAAATAAATTAATTAGTGAACGCGGCTCTAGATACGATTATCAAACTTTAAATCTATAACTTGAATTTATAATTTAAATAAAATGATTGATTGTCGGAAAATTGGCTAGGATCCGTTCTGACACTGTAGGAGCTAGCTCGTTCGGCCGCAGTACGATTTCTGGGCAACTTAGCCGTCACTGATAGGCCGCATCCAAGGAGCTTCTGCTTTCGCTCGCTCGTTAAGCTTGGTAGCGAACACTGCAAGACGGTATCGTCGATCTAGAGCCAGTGTACTGGTAGGCCGCATTCAAGGAGCTTCTGCTTTCGCTCGCTCGTTCAGCTTGGTTGCGAACCTGACACGTAGGAGAACCGCTGCGAAGTTGAGCGCTGCGGGTCCGACGCGGAACCTTTGCCGCCTTGCCGACAAAAGAATCTAATGTTACTGAATTCTAAATAAAAATCGTACCATAGACCCGTGTCGGACTACGATCAGAATCTAAGTGAAATAGCTCTGCGCGGCACGCTCGTATTTACATCACAGAACTGCTGACGTAGCAGTTTTTTCTATATGTACTTTTGATATCGGAAGTGTTCGGACTTTGACCTGCGCGTACGTGACTCCGCGCGTATCGCTATCTCTGTCTACGCATAGTTGCTATCTCTTTCTATTCTGCGCTCTGTTTCTATCTCTTTCTACGCGCTGTTGCTCTCTCTGTCTATCTATTCCGCGCGCTGTGTCGATCTTTTATCGACGCGACAATTATCGATGTATATTTCTGGAGTATAAAAAATTTTTTTGTTAAATATAAATATTAATAAATACAAGGTTTTTCCTTAGTTATTAAATATGAATATAATTATTAATTTGAATCAGATTACAATATTAATTAAAAAAAACGAAGTGTTACAAATTTAATTATATAAAAACGAAAAATAAATAAATGTTTTAATAAATACTAAATATGAAATTTCTTTTTATTTATTCCTCCTCTTGCGGGATGTTACTGAAGTGTAAACTCAATATAATCTTATTATAGTTATGTGTTACGTTGCGCGTGCGATGGCGCAACGTAAAAAGATAATTAAAAAAGAAAAAGAGGTTGCTGTTTCAACTAGAAGATTGAAAGGCAATTCCCTATACTTTTTACCCTATTCTGAGCGCGATGGTTGGTATCGCTGCCACCAGTCTCGAGCGGGTTAACGCTCTCGACAAATTAAAAGACGAAAGACAATTATTAAGATGTTAGAGTTTAGAATTTAACTTTTTAATCTTTCGTTTGGGTTCGTTCAGCGCTTTAGGTCCCGTACGGGTCCCTCCTTGAATCTGTATATGATGGTAGGCGTGTTTGGCTGAAAAGTGATTGTGGTGTGTTTGAAATAAATTTGAAACTGGTTGTAACCGTATATGTTACATAAGTAGATCTATCCAAGCCAGTAGGGGTATACCCCTTAAGCGACGATGATTCCCACTCGCCTGGGATGCGTGCGCATCGATCCCCACACGGTATCGATCCCTACCTAGGATCGATCGAAGGAGGTCGATGCGGGATCGATGAGCAGGCACTCTACGTTCGAACGCACTAGCGTTAACACGCGTAAGACGAGGGTCCGTTGGGCGAGAAACGATACACGAAGACGAGTCAAACCGACTTAGTACAATCGTCAAACTGCCGATCTACTATCTTTGTGTATGCGCCTCAAACCGAGGAGTCGCGTGCACAAACTGAGCCGCGGCACTGCTTCAAGGACCCACATTCGCGAATAACCAAGGTTTCGTCGTAGTAGTCAATTTATAGAATTAATTCCATCTAAGTTCTCGGTTACATTTATTTCTGTTCACATCAACACCAGTGAAATAAATTCCGTGAAGCAGTGCCGCGACTCAGTTTGTGACTCCTGGGTTCGTGGCGCATGGGATTCGTGCTTCGCGTTTTGTAAAGTCAAAATAGTTTCTTTTCATATATTAATACATCATTAAAGTCACGGTTACTATCCATTAGTGACGGAGTTAACGTCAAGATCACAAAACTGTGCTCTGCCGAACCCTCCTAGTCGTTCTAAGGGATAGTGTCCAGTTAATCCAATTTGTAACATTTCTCGCCTAACGACACAAATCATCTAATTGATTCTTTCAACTCCTACTTTACAAATAGTTCAAGATTTGAAGTGTGTGTGAGACGAACACGGCTCCACACGAATTACTGATACCGGAAATTTCTAAGAGACCACTAACGTGCCTCTGGATGTTTCCTGGACATCACTGCTCGTATGGTGCTTAGTGTGGGTCAGCGATATGGGACTCTATCCCGCCAGGGCCAGACCTCCTATCGTTTTGATAACGACTCTAACGCACAATAAAAATAACATCTAAGAGGAGCTGGAAGAATTAAAAAGATCAACGAGCCAGGAGTGGCGTACCGCATTTTTGTAAAGTTAAAATCATCGCATCTATGGGAAATAGATAGCGAGCCAGGAGTGGCGTACCGCGTTTTTGTAAAGTTCAAATCATCGCATCTATGGGAAATAGATAGCGAGCCAGGAGTGGCGTACCGCGTTTTTGTAAAGTTCAAATCATCGCATCTATGGGAAATAGATAGCGAGCCAGGAGTGGCGTACCGCGTTTTTGTAAAGTTAAAATCATCGCATCTATGGGCAATAGATAGCGAGCCAGGAGTGGCGTGCCGCGTTTTTGTAAAGTTAAAATCATCGCGTCTAGGAGAAGTAAATCACGAGCCAGGAGTGGCGTACTACGTTTTGTAAACTAAAAGAATATCGGCGTTATAACAACTTACGTATTACCTGAGTGTATCTTTGATAATCAGAATATATAAGTAGATTTTACCAGCTAATCATCTCCGTTTCTTGTCAGACAACCTCCAAATTCTCCGCCACCCAATAACCAATCCGCGAAGTAGTAAAAGCAAAGAATACAGTTACATGGTTAACTGGTAAAACTGATTTAATTACGAATAAGAATCAAGAATATGAAATTAACAGAATTAATAATCAAGAATTAACGGAGTTTAGAAAGTCAAAAATTGAAGATGTTTAAATTTTGAAACTCATTATTGAATAATACCAGTTTATACGTATCGATTAACAAGGGTAAAGATGATTTATAAAAGTAACAAAAATATAATGCACGCTCTGAGATTACACTTGAGGATTACGCTTTATAACGATCGCGCGAGACGATTGTAGCGATCCCGTCTTCCCTTGTATTAATTTGAAATTTGGCGTATTTCCGCCGTGAGGATACACCCTAGCCGGAGATATTCTCGGCACCCCCGAAAGGGCAGGACTAAGGTGCCCCCTTTGATAGAGTAAGAAATGAATTGTGAAAAACGGAATCATATCACAAGTTTAGTTGTACGTAATTGTCGATACCTCAAACGATGGAACGATCTGACCGGAGAATTCTCGGAACCCACGAAGGGCTGGACAGATCGCCCGTTTTGCCAATAGATAGTCGTCGTGTTCAAAAATGGTAAATGGATCGACTTACCGAAACGCTGTTTAATACAATACAAGATAACAAATTCGCTTGTAGAGATCGCTATGTTCGCTGGATATTCTGGAACACCAAAGAACGGTAAGGATTGTGAACATTGCACTTGTCGCGGCGATAATGAATTAAACGAAACGAGTACGTCGACGAGAGACAAACGAATACGAACGGAAAAGAATATAATTATTTTATCACCCGGAATGAAGCTAATACGGAATCCTACGCGAGCAAACGATTTAAAATAAGAAAGAAAAGATAGAAATTTAGGGAGAAGGAAGGTTTAACGTGCGTGTCTGTGAGTCCTTGTTAAGAATCCGACGATTTCAACTCGCACGGCACTCTGCCTCGCTACGCGGAGGACTTTACCGCAGAGGAAAGCTGTCGCGATTTCCGAACAACTCTGTCTCTCGGACACACGGGCTCAAGATCACGTACCTCGACGATTGATCGATCAAGAGTGTCGAAATTCGCGCGAGATCGACGGGCGAAGGGCCCGTCGCGCGATCATCGTCCTTGGAGGGGACGGATTGACAAATCGTGGCACGTGCTTAGAAGTGTCGCGTGCCCGGTGATTGGCTAAGACGCGCGAGCTAGCCGAAGATTCTTCATCCCCTTTCTTTGGTGTTCCTTTTTCTTTCTACTACGTCGCCATGATAGTTTCAACGGTTTTCTAGAAACTACGCAGTATTTCCTTTAAATGTATTATTGCTAATTTACAGCTATTGATTTAATTTGATTTTCCAAATATTGAACTGTTAAATGATACTATTAATTTGACTGAAACATGAATGATCTTGAAATTGAGATATATAATTTAACAATTGAAACCGTTATCCGTTTATTTTCCCTTAGCAGGATCAGAATTATTTATCTTTCCTGATTTATAATAAGATCTTATCAGCGTAAAAGCGGACGATGCATTTACGATGATCGTAATGCCAATTATGCATTCACTTACAATCTTTCGCATAATTACTTCGGTGGAATCGGCATTTCATTAGCGATGAATTTAAACATTTCTACCAGAACGTTCCTTTGTTCAAAATTCGCCGTTGTCGCTAGGTAGTTCTTAGAATTTCGAACACAATAGTGTTTATTGCTTTGAACGACCCCTGATTTTCGAACGGCGGTCGAACGTTCGCGACGTTAAGCTTTGTAAGGGTTCTCATTTATTTTAGTTTCGTCGTTTAAATTCATATTCATCCATCCATTCTTTTCACACTATCATTCGGTCAGGTAATAATGATCCTGATCGGACCGGCTGACGCTTTGTACAAATGAGAGGGAGAGAGTTTTTCTCGACAAAGAAGTTATTACGGTTTTCCCGTTTCTACGCAGTTACCAAGGGAAATTCCCGGAATGCGAAGCACTGGATAACTGCGTAGCGCTGGTGTTGTGCTAACGGCTCTCTCTCTCTCTTACGAGCTAACGCGAGTTTTTGTGCGTCACCCGATAATAAACTGTCTTGTATATCTATGGTTGGCGACGATAGTTTCAAGGAGGGTCACGTAAGCTATTGTAAAGAAGGAAACAGAAATGACCTTTCCTCGTGTACCTCGCATGAGAAATTCTCGGAACCCAAGGGATTGACAAGATACACGATTCCAGGGTAGAATAGAATAAAGAAGAGAAAGCAATAGAAGAAGTCAAAAATAGAAAAGAATTAAACTCAAACTCTTCCTTGTACACCCCTGCATGAGAAATACTCGGAACCTCGAAAGGCTTGACAAGTATGTACAAGGTAGAGGAGGAATGAAAAGATTGGCGGAAAAGTGAAACACCCACCTCACGACCCCTACATGAGAAATCCTCGGAACCCCAAAGGGCTTGATAAGGGACGCAAGGCGGATAAATTCAAAATTTTCCGCCGGGGCGTAACAATGCACTATTAAACGTATTCTTTAGTTTTTTGTTTATACAGGGTGTTTCCGAAATCGTGGTACAACCGGAATGGGGGTAATTCCTCATGCAAAAATAAGTAGAAAATAAAGAATACAATTTTTTGTTCATATGATGTTTCCTTTTTGAAAAAATCGAGTTTGAATATTCGTTAGGTATGCATGTACTTAACTAGTCGTGATTTGCTTAGTTTACCTAATCTGGCCAAACGTCCTTACTTCTATTTATGTATTATATCAAGGCCGTTGATAACGTGATGGCTTGCCTATGTCAAAAAATTATTAGTGTCTCTAAAGCTGTTACAATCACACGATATAGCAATCGTGAATACACTGATATGATTCGTGCACTAGGAGCTTGTGAGGGTAATGCTACTGCTGTAGCCGAGTACTACAGGCAACGGTACCCCAATCGTCGTCATCCAGATAGACGTGCAATACAAAGACTAGTTAAGTACACGCGTACCTAACGAATATTCAAGCTCGATTTTTTCAAAAAGGAAACGTCATATGAAAAAATTGTATTCTTTATTTTCTACTCATTTTTGCATGAGGAATTGCCCCCATTCCGGTTGTACCACGATTTCGGAAACACCCTGTATATCAAAATGTAATATAATGTAGCGTGTAGTTTCCATTTATTATAATTATTCTTAAGATTCTATGCAATTAAACTGGTTAGAGCATAATTTTAATTTGTTATAAGTATTTGTAAGACTATGCAATAGTGTCTGAAATAGGGATGGGTAATAGGGATGGGCAATTTCAATTAATTAAATATCGATAGTTTTTTTTCCTAATAATCGATTATTTTTGTCAATGTTTCTGTAAATCAATTAATCGATTATCGATACTTTTTTACATAACATCGATATTTTGTATCTCTGTGAGAAAACTGAACAGCATGATAACGAGACGCGCATTATTCAATCAGCGTATAATTTTCGAGAAATGTTCATTGGGTATAAGTCGTGTTTCGAAATTCACTGCAAGCACTAAAAATCTATAATACGTAACTAGATTCCAGCATTCTGTTATTATATTCTTATAACTCTTATTAATTGTTCTTCATTCTTATTCTGTGATCTTATGTTACATTTAAAAAATTATTGTCTGTGCTTCGCGCTTCAACTTAATGCAAACGCGAGCTAGTTTGGGTACGGATCAGTGAAACCACTCGTACAAAAAAAATAACAGAACAACTGATAAAGGATTAATGTATATTGTTTATTAAAGGACGAATATTTGTCCTGGTATCAATTTCAAACACCTCGTGAACGCTAACAGATTCTCCGATTTGTACTTGTCGAGAGCTGACAACTAAAAGCTAACGTACAAGAAGAAACGTTCACGAAGAAAATTTTGAGTATCTGGTGGGGATCGACATGTCGCAGGGGTGGACAAGCGAATTCGCTAGAGTCGCAAATTTTGATTAGTTAAAAGAAAATTCAGGGAAGTGGTCAAGAATCGCCCCTGCCAAACGCTCGTCCTCAGGTCGAGTCTGACCTGAAGCAAGAAATATGACGTCGCCTGTTCACTTAACGGTTCGACAACAATAAAACCATAAAGCTAGCAGGACTTCGAAAAACATGGTAAACTGAGGAAAGTTTTGGGCGAAGATTGCATATGGCACACAGCTGCAGAAGGCAACTATTGCTTGTTTGAAAAATCAAGAATATACCTGATAGCCCCATGACCATTGCGCCTCAACATGCCGCCCCCCTTGAACGGCTACGTTCAATACAAAAAAAAGTTACCCTTTCATAGGTATATTGAATTAACATCTAAATATAATGTACGCAAAAACATATACCGAACAATACGAACACAAGTATACATAGATTGATCTTTGTTTTAGATCTAACAATAAAAAAAAATAATTAAAAAAACTAATATCTACATGAGTTTCAATTATTTGTAATGTAAAAAATAATAAGAAAGAAATCGTCCAAACTTACATACACGAAGCATAAGAAAAAATAAAATATTAAAACAATACAATTATCATATTATATCTTGTAAAAAAAATAAGAATTACTTTTAGCTTTAGCATAATTAGTAAAATAACCAAAAAAAATATTGACACGAGATTTTTAATTCATGACAGGTAAATGACACAAACGTGTGGTACTTCGTTTATAAGTACCACCTGTCGTCTTCACGGTGATGACTCTGACAATTCCATCGTCACCTGGATGTAAATCCACGATCCGACCCAATGTCCATTTCAAGGATGATACATTGTCCTCCTTGAGTATCACCAGATCTCCAATTTTTGGTTGTTTTCCGGGCGACCTCCATTGGCTGTGTGTGCTCAGTTGGTTGATGTATTCCTTGTGCCAGCGTGTCCAAAAATGTTGCTTGACTTTTTGTATATGTTGCCAAACAGACAATTTATTGCTAGGAACTTGCTGAAAATCAATCTCTGGCACGCTCATTAACGAATTGCCTATTAAAAGATGTGCAGGAGTAAGGGCGATGGTGTCGGTAGGATCAGAGGAAATCGGAGTCAATGGAGGTGAGTTTAATATTGCTTCAATCTCAATTATGTACGTATTTAATTGTTCGTATGTAAATAATTGATTGCCGACTGTTCGAATCAAATGATGCTTAAAAGACTTGACTAATGCCTCCCATAGACTTCCAAAATGTGGTGATCGTGGAGGGGAAAAATGCTAGAAAATACCTTCAGACTCCAAATAACTCGTGATATTATCCCTTGTAGAGTTTAAAAAGTTTTGAATTTATGTAATTCATTTCTTGTTCCGATAAAATTGATTGCGTTATCAGAGTAAATATGTCGAGATTTACCTCGACGTGCAAAAAATCGTTTCAAACTGGCGAGGAACGCCTCTGTTGTTAAATCGCTAACAAGTTCCAAGTGTGCAGCTTTTGTGACGAAACAAACAAATACGGCAACGTATACCTTAATCTTAGAACGGTTTCGAAATTTTCGTTTCTTTATAAATAAAGGGCGACAGAAATCTATCCCGACAATCTTGAATGGCCTAGATTCTATGACTCGAGTTTCTGGTAAATTACCCATAATATAATTTATATTTGAGGGTCGCGCTCGGACGCAGGTAACGCATTTTCGGATCAGGTGCCGCGTAGTATTTTTGCAATCAATGGCCAATACTTCTGGCGAATCGCATTTCAAGTGGACTGCAAACCACCATGAAATGTTTGAATATGATAATGTTGAATGATCAATTTTGTAACATGATGTGCACGGGAAAAAAGAATAGGATGTTTCCGTTGAAACTCCAAATTTGCATGTTTTAATCTACCACCTACCCTTAATAGACCAGTAGAGTCTATAAATGGATTTAAACACAAAACCGTGCTGCTCCTGTCAAGAGCTTTGTTTGAGTTTAAACAGTCCATTTCTTTGTTGAAATGTTGGACCTAAATGCAATTGATAATACGATCGTGTACTTTCTTTAATTCGTCTACGGTTAAAAAATTCGTTTGATGACACCGCCTTGAACTAATTTCATAAAATCGAAAGCAATATGCTATTACTCGTTTTAATTTGTTCCAGGATGAAAAACGTTCAAATATGCTATCGTCGCGTGTAGTTTTAAGAACGACAACTTTGCGTAATTCCGAAGTAACGATCGGAAGGTGTTCTAATAGAGGCCATGTGTTTTCTGTTTGGTATAGCCATATTGGCCCGTTTAACCATAATTGATTTTTCAAGAATTCGGCAGGCGTTTGACCTCGTGATATGGCATCGGTTAGGTTCTTGAGAGAATTCACATGAGACCATTCCTGAGGCTGCGAATATGATTGAATAATAGATACGCGGTTAGCAACAAAGGTTTTAAGCAAACGGGGTGACGCGTTTATCCAACATAACATAATTGTTGAATCGGTCCACAATTTGATTTTTGTAAAATTGAGCCGTATCGACTCTTTGACCTTATGATATAATTTGGACAACAACACAGCTGCACAAAGCTCCAGCCGCGAAATCGACACAAATTTTATAGGTGCGACCCGCGATTTAGAAACCAAGAAACGAATCAGAACTTCTCCACACGAATTACACGATCGAATATACATACATGCGCCATATGCTCTTTCACTGGCATCACAAAACCCGTGAAGTTAGATATCTTGCGCAAGATGAGAACTGATATTTCGTGGTACTTCAAATTGTGCCAGTAAAGGCAATTGATTTTGAAATTCATTCCATGTGAAAGGAATAGATTGCGGCACTGACTCATCCCACGTTACACGAGCCTTCCAAAGATCTTGCATAATAATTTTGGCCCTTGAAATAACGGGCCCCAACAAATCTTGAGGATCGAACAATTGAACGACCTTTAATAAAATGAATCTTTTAGTAACGTGAGATTGTGTATTGTCAATATTTACGTTGTATGCGATCGTGTCATTTAACGAATTCCAAAAAATTCCCAGCGTTTTCACCACTGTATTTGGATCCAACAGATGCGACTTCTCGAAACGTCGATCTGATAAATCATCCAGCAATTTAGGATCATTCGATGACCACTGGTGTAAATGAAAATTACCTAATGCCGTAAGACGGATTAATTGTTCACGAAGTTCAATCGTTTTTTTAAACGTTTGTGCTCCAGTAAGAAGATCGTCTACATAAAAATCGTTTAAAAGCGCTTCTGATGCTAACGGAAATTGTTCACCTTCATCTTTAGCTAATTGTTGCAACGATTGAATTGCGAGAAACGGCGCGGAAGCAGTACCGTAAGTTACAGTGTCTAATCTGTATAGCCGTATTGGTTGTTCGTGAGATTCTCGCCAGAGAATTTTTTGATATACCGCATCGTTCTGACGCACTCGAACTTGTCGATACATTTTTTCAACATCTACAGTGAGTACATAATTATACGAGCGAAATCGGATTATATACGTAAAAATATCATCTTGTATTGTAGGTCCTACTAATGTCGTGGCATTGAGTGACAAACCGTTACTTGTTTTCGCGGAGGCGTCGAAAACAACTCTTAATTTTGTTGTAGTACTTGATTGTTTAAGCACCGCATGGTGAGGTAAATAATATCCATGCTCAATGCAATTTGTTCCGGAAATATCAGTCATATGATCTAACGTTTGATATTCCTCTAAAAATTTCGCGTATACAGCCTTTAACGTAGCATCTCTATCTAAACATTTTTCTAAAGAATAAAATCGTCTTAATGCGAAGCTATATGACTCTCCTAATTCGGATATTTTGTTATTAAAAGGCAACCTAATGATATATCGTCCAAATGCATCACGTCGGACGTGCTGCTTGAAATGAGCTTCACACAATTATTGTTCTTCTTCTGACAAATGTTTACTAACAAAGCACTCTTCAACTTCCCAAAACTTTAATAATTGATCGTCTATCGATGTAGTGGAAACGTGGCATTTCGGAGTTTTTACCGACGATGAATTGATCGAACCTGCAATTATCCAACTTAATACAGTTTTTTGCAACGTCAATGACGAAGATGCCAAACGAATCTGACCTACACACAATAATTTGTAGAATACTTCTGCCCCTAATAAAACATCTATTTTAACTGGAATTTGATATTCTGGATCAGCTAATGGGATGTTGACTATTGGTCTATAATGGGACATCAGCTATTTCAATGTGTGAATGGTCAACTCGTTGAGAGGGCAAAAATGAGGAAATTTGTGGTGTTGCATAAAATGTTAAATTAGAACTGTAGTTGGAATTTCTCGACCTAATATTTGTCTTTATAAAATATTTTATGCGAGTTGATAAATTATCAAAACCAGACAATGGAATATCTACCTTTGTTTTGTGTAGATTTAATCGAGATACAAGATCTTCTGTAATAAGATTAATTTGTGATGCAGAATCGAGTAAAACTCTGCACAACTGATATTTTCCTTGACAATCACGAATTGAAATAAGTGCTATCGACAATAAAACCTCGGACGGTACACATGCGGTCAGTGATACCGGTGTAGACTCCAAATTATTTGAAGTAGACGACACTACAGCTGTCTTTGAAGTAGATGGTACTACTGCTGATGAATCCTTATTTGGGTCCAAATCGCGATGCAATAAAGTATTGTGCTTGCTATGACACTTTTTGCACTTACTAAAATAGCAATTATTATACACGTGACCCTGTCGTAGACAATTGATGTACACTTTAGCTGATAGTGCGGCTTGAATTCTATCCTCCACAGAAAGTTTCAGAAATTGATCACACGTTTGTATATAATAATCCGTTTTGCAATATCCATACACGATTTTTGATTGTGTTGCTAGGTAATTTTGATGCTTTTCTGAACGTTTCGGAAACTAACGATTGATGGATGGAGTTTGTGTTTTTGTGATCTCGCGTGAATTTATGTTCGTTATTGCATCATCGCGAGCAAATTTTTATAAAAATTCTAAAAATTCCATCAAGGTCGGCATGGCATCATCATCCAGACTACGGTCCCAATGACGACGCGTTTCTTTGTCTAATTTCGTTGTAATTATGTATATTAAAATTTCGTTCCATGACTCTTTAATGTCTTTAACGCGTTAGTGTGTTTTTCCATGGCCGTGATCAAGGATCGTAGTGTCATGGGATATTCTTTTGACATAATCGGTAATTCAGATAAAGTTTTCAAATGCATTTGTATGATTTTGCGCGGTTGATTACATCGTTTTTCTAACAATGCCCATGCGGCCAGGTAGTTTTTGTGCGACGCGTTTAGGGTATCGATGACACTAGCTATTTCTCCGCGTAACGACTGTTTCAGGTAATGAAACCTTTGAATGCCTAGTATATCCTCGTTGTTGTGTACCATAGATTTGAATGAATCATAGAAACTTTGCCATTCAAGGAGATTTTCATTAAAAATAGGTAACTCTATACGAAGTAGCCTTGTGTTTCCATTTACCTGACTCTTATTAGACTTGGAATTTACGCTCGCGCATCTGTCACGTATAGATAATAATCGTTCAATCAATTCCGCGCCCGCATAGTATGAATCCTCGAATTCAACTAGATTTGACTCGTACTTGCCTGTTTCGTCAACCGCTTCCAACTTGAAATGTGTCTCCTGAAACGCGTTATACAACTCTTCGAGTTTTGTTTTCCGCACTTTCAACGCGGCTGTATCTAACGATTCATTAAGCGAATTTCTAATACGAGTTGTTTGAGACTTAACCGAAGCGCATTGCCTTTTCAAACCTTTCACTTGTTCGGCCATAATTGAGCAATATACAAAAATAGGATTTTTGACGCGGTTAAAGAAGGAATGTAAAATAGACGATTTAAGAGCTTACCGAGATGACTTGCCAGGCAGTCCTGTTATAAGCACAGTATCGTGGATGAATTTGTTGGTTGTTGTTGCCTTCGGGATGAAGCGCCGATGAAAGTTTCGAGGATGACCCTCAGAATGATATATTCGGGATCAGATGCAGATATAGATTTAATAACAACTTTTTTCCCAGTCACGAAGTCAACCTTGTTGCACTTACAGCTCAAAACCCCGCAAAATACTGTTGCGCCGGGGAGTGGAGCTCGCACTTTCCATAATTAAATAAATAAACAAGGAGCAAACTAGACTGTCTATATTTCAGTTACACAGGAGTTTTAAGAAATAGGTCCGTACAGGTTGACTTCCCGATACATTCTGATATTCAAAAGACGCGCGGTTGTCTAAGAGACCTCAAGCATCCGGTGACGTGTTTCTGCTCGAAACAAGGGATAGCTTCACGTTATGATTCGACGACAGCTTCGAACGAGGCAGTCGATGGCTCTTTCGATACATCAAGAAGCGGTCGATGTGTCCAAAGAGCAGGAACTTCTCGCCGTCGCAACAATACTATTACTACTTGTTTAGTCATATCTGAATTGTACTTACCATCGGCTTCGTCCAGCGAAATGTAATCACACGAAATTCCGTGGTTACGGTACACACGCGTAGCCTCCATGTTGCCGTAGTGGCGTCTCTTGTTGAATGAATACATTCAACGGGGGGTCGCGTGTACGCGTCTCACCGAGAAATCACCATCGAAATTATCGCGCGTCTCCGTCGGTAAAAGTCTAGGCGCTAGTTCGAATTATCGATGCCTAATCACGCACCAGGTCGATAAGCCACACTCGCGCCGTTATTTCGACTCTGGATCGCTCCGGACAATTTCCGTTATTCGTACGAAAGCCATCCTAAAGTAAACACCTAAACCGATACCTTTGTGAATTTAAAACAACCGATACCGTTGTGAATTTAAAGAATCGCGTGTTCGTGTTCCGAGAAACCGACGCTGCTTTACCACTGGAAAGTGATTTCCACATTGTGTTTGTGTAAGAAATAATTAAAGAATTGACGCGCTTGTCAAGTGACTTTATTTAAATACACGAATTTAACAATTACGCTTGATCGCTTCATTCCGCCTCGAAGTCCAAGTCCTTGCCAAGCCTTGAACCACCGGCCGATTGTGCTCCAAGTCGTGAAAGTGCATTTAACTCTTTCCAAGCCTTTACACTACTTGTGGGGAATTCATTAATATTCTTCAAAGTTAACATTAAATGTACGATTCTGATTTAAATATATTTTTTAGTAAAACTTAAATAAGAAATATAGTGTAATATTTCTCGTTTACCTTGTAACCGTGCTCTTCCTTCAAGAGCACGTTTTCGTAGGATAGAGACGGGGAGAGAAATAAAGAGGAACACTCAGATGTAAAGAGAGGCAAGTTTAACAATAAATTTATTTCCCGTTCATACGAGGACAATCGCGTACATTTCGCGTGCCTTTCTTACGGCCGTGATCATCGGTTACGGCGTGTAAATATTTCTAACGGCACGGTCGTCCTTGGGATCGAAGGCGAAAAAGAAACATGATTTGAACGCAGAGCGCAACGTACTTACTTCTCACACATACAAGCTTACACAACGCTTGAACGACGCGTAGAAACCTGCCGTCGAGTTCCTTATCTATTTGGAAGTTTCTATTTGAACGCGGGCACCGACTTTCTCACACGTCGCATGGCTCGCTCGTCAGGTTTTCTTTTCTTGCGAGTTCATATGAAATCGGTTGATTAGAGAAGCTGAGGTTGGTTGCTCATGGACGCGGAGGCAATCTCGGAAGCAAGACCAGAGCACGATCTTCGTAGCTGCTGATCTGCTCGCGGTGAGTGCGTGTATTCGAGTGATCATACAAAAGCCGAAGATGCGTCTGATCGCATTGGAGTCTCGACGACAAGTGCTCGTTCCGCCGATCGGCAGGCACCTCGCTCGGTGCTCTAGGCAGCGAAGGGAATCTTACGCTTGCGCGATTCGTACCATGACATGATAGTGGGGCCGGCCCTACGGGCCCCTGCATTATGTAACGTATCGGTGGCCTAACCGATCGGTTACAACCTGTATATGCATTTTTTAGGTTACGTTCTAGGAAATGTGCTCAGGGTGGTGTTTCCAAAAGCAGCCTTATTAAAAAAGAATTCAATACTTCGATATTTTTTAAAAAGCATCGATGTTCAATGATCGATTTTTTAACTAATCGATTATTTTAACATCGATATTTTTTTCGAACATCGCCCATTCCTAGTTTGAAATGTCCTTAAGTATGTTTTATTTCGGATGAAGTTCCGAATACGACCGATCGCTGATGAAAATGAAATTTTGAGGGGGAGGGGAGCGGGAGGGGGGAGGGAACTCCAAATATAAAGTGGTATCTTCGGCTTCCTATTAGTTTCCGAGATATTAATTAAAAACTTCCGTACAATACATAGAATTTTTCCTATACAGACGTAACTAACATAACCGTCTTCACTGAAGTAAGCTGATATCATCAAGTGTCGAACAGCCGTTGACATAGCGGGGGTTCCAACCTGACTATCTATAGGGTGTCCTATTCAAAACTTTGGAGATACGACGACTATTGTAGCGAAATTTATCTAGCCTAACCTACCCTACGTATAAATCAAATGTGTTTAATTCCTTGAGAATTAGTAATAAAATATAAAACATAACGTAATGTAACTAAAAAAAATGGATTTTACATGGAACACCCTATAGAAACGGAAGCCGATATCGCTATGGTGTGAACGGCTGTTCGACACTTGACGATGACGGTTGCTACAGCGAAGACGGTAGTGTTAGTTGCGTTTGTATAAGAAAAATTCTATGTATTGTACGAAAGTTTTTAATCAATATCTCGGAAACTAATAGGAAATTGAAGATACCACTTCATATTTGTGATTCTCTCCCCCCTCCCTCTCAAAATTAAACCTCATAAAAAGTAAAACCTCGTTTATCTGGCCTTCGATTAACCGAGCCTCCGCGTTATCCGAGACAACGGACTGATCCGAACACTCCGCATTAATCGGGGTGTATGCTCCGATAATACGGAAAAACTCGGATGAAACGGATGAAACCGTTATACCTATGCTGTACGCGTGTAGTATTTTGCGATTGCTACTTTGCTTCTTATACATACATCTGTACACGTATAAACTTGTTACAATACGTATTGTGTGCTCTTCGGTTGTGAGCTAAAAATTAACATAAAAAACAATTAAAATTTTCGAATTTTTGATTTCTTCCGTGTTATCCGGGTTTTCGCTTATCCGAGGGACCTCCTCCCCACATTACTTCGGATAAACGAGGTTTTACTGTAACAAAAAAATTTATTGCTACATTATTTTAAGAGATACAAAAATTTACATTATGACAAAAAAGAATCGACATTTTTTTCTGAATTCATTGATATACATACGCAAATAACAAATAATTGTTGCAATCACTTGTGTTGAAGATTAATTAATTTTAATTAATGTAATTTAAGCTACGTTCTGTAAATATTTAAATATCGTACGGACATAAAATATCAATTCGTGATATCAATTGTAATACGATTGAATGTCAGAATAACATTTTAAGAGTGGCTATATGTAACAGGCCCCCTCATTTTGATAATCCAGTAGATTTTTATTTCGGTGCAAATTCAGCACCAACATGTGTGATATTGCCAATCTGTCGTACCGACGTAGTTGCGCGTATTTACAATTAGGCACGTAAAAGCGCGGTAGCGAATAAGTCCCCGTCTAAGGCAGTTGCGACGGGACGATTACGGCGAGCGAACGTGTCAAACTGTAGTTGATAAGTTCAATAAAGAGGTGGTGGGATCAGTACGGGAAACGAGTGTGTTTTTGCTGTTATTACCCTCACCGCGAATAAATACACTACAACATGTGACATTTGTGGAAATGCTGCTATTATTACTTGTGCGTGGTGTAAAAAAACATTTTGCTTTCAACATTTCTTTACGGATTACCATTTCTGTGAAACCTATGTTCCGTAAATTTACAGTCTTCATACTATTAATATTGTATTTTTTATATCATAATTGGGATAAATAATTCAGTAACAAATAGTACACACGCCAAGTATATTTAATCTTCATTCGAAATGAAACGATATCAATTGTTAAATTTGACGAAATCATCCTCTTCCGATAGCGATCATATACACACATGAAAGTAACGAAACTGGTAGCCTTCTCGAATTTAATGTCTACGATTTCTTTAATTTTTACATCAATTTTGTTATTAACGTATATTAATTTCCAAGCAACAAATTACTTCCTAATAATACCACCGCAGGGTATTGCAGATACATACTAATGTAATTAAGATTACTGTTGTAAATTTTAATTGATCTTACTATGATTAATAAATGCGTATCTCACAGAAATAGCCGCCCGTATGCCTATACATGTATATCTCGTGCGGCTGTATCCCGGCGGATTCGAGCGTTCTGCGTATTATATGAAAATTTACAAAACTGTAAGAGGCAAATCTATCATATTATATATCAATGAATTCAGAAAAAAATGTCGATTCTTTTTTGTCATAATGTAAATTTTTGTATATCTTTAAATAATGTAACAATAAATTTTTTGTTATAAACAGAGCACTTTTGACAAAATCTGTGACCACCTTTTGTTTTACCTCAAGAAACAACGAATCTTTTCCTTAAGAAGTTTTCTTATATCTGAGATAGTTTTCAAGATACCATTTTTCTGCTGAAACTTTAAGGGGTGATTTTACCCCCTAAACTTGCGATTGGGCCGCTATAAAAAAATACGGGTCTCTTATTTTCACCTGCTTAACTGAGTTCCACTGAGTTTCATTGAAATCGGAGACTGACAGTTCGGTATGGTTCCTTGTTAGTGGAGATCGCAGAATTATTGGTATTAGATGATGAGACATCCGGCAGTGTGTTCACAGAATTATTGGTATTGGATGGTGGGACATCCGGCAGTGCATTCACAGAATTATCGATATTGAGTGGTTGGTCTTCTGACATTGCGATCGGATCCGCACTGTTAGAACCAGGCGTCCGACATCAGAAAACATCTTAGCCAAGCCCACGAAAGTGCCTTTAGGTGAACTCTTAGGTGTCAACCTGATTTTGACTTCGTGCATGTCTACCTAAGCATCTCCTCCGACTATTCGGCCGAGTGTAAGTGTACTGCAAAAGGTCCTCAATCATGCGTTTTACGTGGCATTGACTCCGACAACTTTATTTACAGTTTAAAGTTGAATCAGGGTGATTCATTTCTGGGTGTAGAAGTCTTTGGGGGGAAATCGGTGCGCAGCTGCGGGTGGATACACGTTCATAGTTGGGGTTTTGTTAAAGCATTTATCATCATTAAATTAAAGTATTTTCGCATACTAAAGTAAACTATTCGCGTAATTCTTCTACGCGTACCTTCTAGTCAGTAAATAATCAACTTCTTAGTACAAAGCACTCGTGATTCGTTGTATCTACCGAACTGGTTAAAATACATATATTCATTTGCTACTGTTGTAGAAATAATTTCCGTTTCACGAAAATCTAATTTTCCCACATTTATTACATAGAAAAATCAACGGTTTTACTTACTTGCGACATTGATGGCGTTGGACTTTTATTTTCCTTCTTCTCTTCTTCGTCCTTTTGTTTTTCATTATTATATTTCAGATTAAAAAAAATGTCAATAACATATGGCTGGGGTGGCCGTCGTGGTAAGTGTTACGACCAGCCGCCTAAACGTACGTTAATCAAATTCTTCCTACGATCGGACGAACATCGTATTACGGCCACCCGCCTAAACGATCGATGCTCGAACAATCGAACTCCTCACGACCGGACACCTAAACATCATATTATGACCACCTACTTAAATATTCGATAAGACGCGTTCTCACGGACACCCCACCCTGTCAATCATCGGCCCCTTCTCCACCACCAACTACATTGTAAAAGACCTTACCGAACATAAGCAGAGTCAGTCGAAATCATATTATAAAAACAAAGTGCCAAACCTTTAAAAGTGCTATTCATTTAAAAATCTGTGAACTTTCTACGTGACATAAGCGACGATGTAGACGGCACAAAGAAAGAAGAGGCCGTGGCGGGCGGCGGATGGCGGGCGGCGCGGCGGGCGACCAATTATTGTTTATATCTATTGATCATATTTCAATCAATAAATATTGCGTATGTTACGTTGCGCGTGCGACGGCGCAACGTAAAAAGGAAAGATAAAGAAAATATAGTAGTTAAAGAATGAATTTCAATTAGATAGTTGAAATTCAATTCCCTATTCTTTCTCCCCTATTCTGACGCGATGGTTGGTATCGCTGCCACCAGTCTTGAGCGGGTTAGCGCTCTCGACAATTAAAAGACGAAAGACAAAGTTAATAAGATGTTAGATTAGAATTTAGATTATTAGTCCTTCGTTGGGTTCGTTCAACGCTTTAGGTCCCGTACGGGTCCCTCCTTGAATCTGTATATGTTGGTAGGCGTGTTTTAACTGAAAGTGTTGGGTGTGTTTGAAATAAATGGTGAAACTGTTTAAGTAAATGAAACTGGTTTAATTTTGAATAAAAAAAGTCAAGTGAATAACAAAATACAAGAAATGCCAAAATTGAGATCTGAATAAATTTGGAAAACTCGTTAATATTGAAAATACCAGTTCATGCAAAAATCGTAACAAAGGTAAAGATGCTTAATATTAATTAACAAAAAATATAATAATATGCCAACGCTCTGATATCACAATTGAAACTATTTGAGTAATATACCGGTCGCGCGAGATGATTATTACTATTTCGCGTCTCTTTCGATTTTTACGTGAAATCGGCGGTTTTCGCCCGTGAGGGTGCACCCCAGCCTGAGATACTCTCGTAACCCTCGAAAGGGCTGGACTAAGGTGCCCCTTTTTAACAAAATTGGAAAACGAAATTTGCAATAATCGAAAAATAAATAGATTTTTAGTCGATACCTCGTTTGATGGAACGATCTGACCTGAGATACTCTCGTAACCCGGAAGGGCTGGAACAGATCGCCCGTTTTGCCAATAAATAGATGTCGTGTTCAAAAATGGTAATAGGATCGATTTACCGAAACGCTGTTTTATAAATACAAGATAATATATTCGCTTGTAGTTCGCTATGTGGATTCGCTTGATGATCTGGAACACCAAAGAACGGTAAGATTTTCGATCACTGCACTTGTCGCAGCGGAAAACGAACTATCGGACGAGTACGTCGACGAGAGACAAACACTAAAGAAATACGAAAAATCAATATTTAAATACGCGAAATGAAGTTAATACGAGAACTACGCGAGCAAACGATTTAAAATCAGAAAGAAAAGATAGGAAATTAGGTAGAAGGAAGGTTTTACGTGCGCGTCTATGAGTCCTTGTTAAGAAACGGATGATTTCAACTACCACGGCACTGCCTCGCTACGCGGAAGTCTTTACCGCAGAGGAAAACTATCACGAAATTCCGAACAACTCTGTCTCTCGGACACACGGGCTCCCGATCACGTAAGTACTTACGATTGATCGATCAAGAGTAAGGAATTTTGCGCGAGATCGACGGTCGAAGGGCCCGTCGCGCGATCATTGTCCTTGGAGGGGACGGTTTGACGAATCGTGGTACGTTTTCGGTAGTGTCGCGTGCCCGGTGATTGGTTAAGACGCGCGAGCTAGACGAAGATCTTTCATCCCCTTTCTTTGGTGTTCCTTTTCTTTTCTATTTCGTCGCCATGATAGTTTCAACGGTTTTCAGAAACTACGCAGTATTTCTCTTTATATGTATAATTATTAAATGATTGATTTGATTGATTATTAAATGATTGATTTGATTGATTATTAAATGATTGATTTGATTGATTATTAAATGATTAATTATTAAATACTATTGGTTTAGTTGAAATGTAGAATGAGATTTGAGATTAATATATAGTTTCAATAGATGAAACTGTCATCCGTATATTCTCCCTTTCAGGATCCAAATTATTTGCTTTCCTGATTTGCAACGAAGATGGTCAATTTTAACAGGTTAAAAGCGGACGAGGCGCTTACGGTAATCGCAATGCCGTGGCAAATTATGCATTCATTAAACAATCTATTCGCATATTTGTTTCGGTGAATTCGGCATACGTTTTCTAATGAATTTAAACAATTTCAATCCGGCGAACATTCCTTCGAGAACGTTCCTTTGTTCAAAATTTGCCGTTGTCTCTAGGCAGTTCTTAGAATTTTCAATACAATAGTGTTTATTGCTTCAAACGACCCTTGATTTTCGAACGGCGCGGCGGTCGAACGTTCGCGACGTTCGCTTTTATAAGGGTTCTCATTCCTTACTTTCATCGTTTAAATACATATTCATCCGTCCACTCTTTCACACTATTATTCCAATCATGTAATAATGATCCTTATTGGACAGGCTGACGCTTTATGCAATAGAGAGAGAAAGAGTTTTCTTAACAAAGAAGTTATTACGGTTTTCCCGTTTCTATGCAGTTAGCAAGGGGAATTCCCGAAATGCGAAGCACTGGCTAACTGCGTAGCGCTGATTTTATGCTTACGGCTCTCTCTCTCTCGAGCTAACCCAAGTTTTTGTGCGTTGTATTAAACTGTATTGTGTTACTATGGTTGGCGACGATAGTTTCAAGGAGGGTCACGTAAACTATTATAAAGAAGGAAATAGAAACGACCTTTCCTTGTGTACCTCGCATGAGAAATCCTCGTAACCCCGAAGGGCTTGACAAGATAGACGATTCCAGGGTAGAGCAGATAAAGAAGAGAAAGCGATAGAAGAAGTCAAAAATAGAAAAGAATTAAACTCAAACTCTTCCTTATACATACCTGCATGAGAAATCCTCGTAACCTCGAAAGGCTTGACAAGAATGTACAAGGTCGAGGAGGAATGAAAAGATTGGCGGAAAAGTGAAACACTCACCTTACGACCCTTACATGAGATACTCTCATAACCCAAAAGGGCTTGATAAGGGACGCAAGGCGGATAAATTTCAAAATTTTCCGCCGGGGCCTAACACGTATATAGATATATTTACATTTCTTTATTTTTTATTCCTTTTCTAAAATTACTAATGCCATGTAAGTAGTTTTTATTCCTATAAGTTTTATGGTCGCGTACGTTATGTGTGTGTACACTGACAATGAGTTGTATTGAAACTATCGCGGCGTGTGACTTTAACACATATCCACGCCGGAGCGGAGAGCCGTTGCGCGAGGGGCACGCGAAGGAGGGACTGTAACCAATCAGCTCCTGGCGTGAATATGTGTTAGAGTCATAAAGCCTTCTGGGATTGAAAACCCGCTTTGCCGTTCCCAAGCTTTCGCTTATACCGGCGGTGATAAAGGGCGCAATTGCGTTAGAATAATACAGGGTAATCCTGTCGCTACGCTACCCGAAAGGAAGTGCCGCCACAATAGAATGTAGAAGTCGACATCCCATTTCTGTCATCGCTTACATGACGAAGGTGGCCCCTGTAGCGAAGACGGCTGTATGCGAGAAAATATGTTAAGAAAATCTTCTGTTTTCCGCAGCGTTTAAATGGGACTCTTCTGCTCATTACACACATTTTCACGCACACAGCCGTCTTCGCTGCAGGGATCAAATAAGCGATAACAGAAATGGGGTGTCGACTTCTACATTCTATTGTGGCGGCACTTCCTTTCGGGTAGCGTAGCGAGAGGATGACCCTGTATCCATTCCCCAGCAGTCACCACCCTCCAAGTGGCGCCGGGTATGGATAAATTGTCCAATCATGTGGCTTGCCAATCGTTGTGTTCGGATCCGGAAGACCCAACACTTGACTCTTTGTCGGTGTAAGGAACGTTGATTTTGGGCCGAAAAAACTAACCTGAGTGTATTAGCCCACCAGGCGCTTTACGCCCGTTGTGTTAGAGTTATACGCCGCGACAGTTTAAATGAGATTCAGTCAGTGTACACTTATTTACGCCGATCGGCCCTGTGTTGTTTCATTCTTGGTATATTTATAAATTCCTTTTCTATCCGACTTCGAAAAGGAGGAGGATACTCAATTCGATGTGTATATTTTTTTTTATGTATGTTCACCGATTATGCCGAGACGAATGGACCAATCGGAACGAAACCTTTTGCATCTTGTAGAGTATAACTCCCCACTCGTGCGGTAAAAACAATATTTCGCATTTCTTCGTTCCTAACGATTTTTATTGCAAATAAACCTACTGCTTCATTTATATTTTTTTCGGTATATATATATTTATAGACTTCTCAATATTATCCGTGAAATGAAAAAAAAAATAGACTTCGTCATTTTCTCTACCAGTTGGTCGCTAAAAGAAAGGTTGGCCTTCTTCTTCACGTATCGGTCGCTGGTAGCTGATTTGGATTGTTTCTTTGCAAAAGCAACCGTCGTAATCTTTGTATTTCTGCGAATGCTCTTTCGTCATGCGGTTTAATGAGGACTTTATTTGGTGCTAAATGAGATAAAGCTTGTAACGGGTAACCGCCGGGGGGTTGCCGGCTCAGCCGGTAAGTCCGGGGTTCGGGTGAACGAATGAAATGAAAGTCAGTGGTATAGGGGGTAAAAGAATAAATATATTTTCTTAATCCTAGTTACAAGAATACTTAATGCTACGGCCCTGGGTTCCTATCAATCTAACGAACTTAACGGCTACGGTCGCGAGATGGTTACGACGCGGTACTTAGATCTACGGTCGCGAGACGGTTACGGCGCGGTACTTAAATCTACGGTAACTTACATCTACGGTCGCGAGACGGTTACGGCGCGGTACTTAAATCTACGGTAACTTACATCTACGGTCGCGAAACGGTTACGGCGCGGCACGGTCGCGGTCGCGAGACGGGATGTTGGCCGTCGGTTCGCTGCGTTTCGGAGCGGCGGAGGTAGCGGGAGTGTTTAGGGGGTCGGGTGTCCGATGCCTTTATGGGCGGACGGCCGTAAGAACAACCCGTCCTATACCCAGGCAGTTAGGGGGACCGTGCTCCGGTGGACGCCGTAGAGACGTAATACGTCCGAGCCGGCGGTCAGGAAGCCGCCGAGAGCGAGCTCTCGGCTGTGGCCAGGGATACAGCGGACTGTATCGGAGGACGGCCGTGAAGACAACCCGTCCTGCCGAACGCTGCTGGAGGATTCACAAGGAGCCAAAAATCGTAGTTGATCGCCTCTTTATCGCTTGCCTGACGGTTCGCTTCCGAGTGTCGATCTGATTTCTGCCGTGTCGCGGCCCGGTATATCAATACTCGCGAGGCCGTTTGCCTCGCGAGTTCGCGGTATGCGCGGTCGCCACCTGTCGGCGGCGTCGGTACTAGCGTGCTGGCGGGGCCCGCGGTTTCGCGGCCTCGGGCTCCTCACAGTCTCCCCCTCCCTTCCTAGGCCGCGAAACCCCGGAAGGGGAGGGATCCCGGAGGGAAGCGATGACGGTGTTTAGGTGGGGAGGGTTACCCCTCCCGAACTTAAAACTAGGCCTTACATACTAAGAGAAGGAATGGAACAACGCTATAATACATTATGTACATAACCAAACCCTCAGCCGACTTTCCGTGGGGCGATCTGGCTCAGGGTTCGGTTTCCGCCGTGCCTGGTGGACCCTGTGGCGGTGCGGGCCCCAGGAGCGCTCGGACTCGGACGCGCCCTGTCCGGAGTCGGCGGATGGCCAGCGTGACGCCGTTGGCCAGGGTCACGTAGGTGGGTCGTCGCCGCGAGAGGACCCCGCAGTCGAGGACGGCCTCGTCCGTCCTCCCGGTGGTGACCGTGACGGCTTCCGGTGCTGGATGGTCGGCGGGGCGGCTGGTTACGGCGGCGGGGCCCGTAACGGTCGCTGTCGGCCTCGTTGGGCCGCTGCTCGGTCGGCGGGCTTGCCGGTGTTGGCGGTGTGGCCGGTCGGGGAGCTCGGTAATGAGCGGCGGTGGCGTCCAGGCTGGCGTCGGCGGTTCTGGCGGCGGGCCTGCTGGCGTGGCCGGTGGTGCGGCCGGTGGTGCGGCCGGTGGCGCGGCCGGTGGCGCGGCCGGTGCACTGGGTGGGTCCGGTGTCGGGCCGACGGACGGTGTTGGCGGCGCTGCCGGTGGCCGGGCTGGCGGTGGTGCGGCTGGTCGCTGAGCTGGCGGAGGTGCGGCTGGTCGAGTCAGCCTGGCCGGTCGAGTCGGCCTGGTTGGTCGCGTTGGCCTGGCTGGTCGTGTGGCCCTCCGGGTGGTTCCGGATAGGGCCCTTGCCCTGGCCATCGTGTCGGCCCGGTCGGCTGGTGTCGCCCTGGCGACGCGGTGGTGTCGTTGGGGAGCCGGGGCCGAGGCCGCCGGTCCTTCTGGCTGCGTCGGCGGCTGCGCGGCCGGCGCTATGGTCTCCGCCGCGTCGAGCCCGAGCGGCTGGCGTGGCGGTGGCGAAACACGTGGGGGTGGCCCCACGATACGGATCGGTCCGGGGAAGTCCTGGACCCGGACAATCCGGGGTCGCGCCTCGGGCGGTCGCGGGTCGCGACGGCCCAGCGGTGTGGCTGAGTTCCTCGAAAGCTGCTTTTGTTTTTGCGGCATGCTTGCTGCTCTGTCTTTCCGCGGGTTCGCGGCTCGTTATATATTCGCTCGCGGGGTGCTTTGCCTCGCGAGTTCGCGGTACGCGGATTTTCCCCCTGGTGGTAGAGTGATTAATGTCTCTTCGCGGTTCGCAGCTCGCGACCTGGTTGTCGCCGGTGGTGGGGCACGGCTTGAGGTCCTGGATGTGTGCCGTGCGCAGTTTGCCTCGCTGCTCTCGGAGCCGCACCACGTTTGGGCCGAGGCGTTCGGCGACTATGTATGGGCCAGCGAATTTTGGGGCCAGCTTGGCGTTGTAATGGTCTGCGGCGGAGGATAGTGGGTGCTCTCGCCGCATGACCGGGTCCCCGACCTTAGGGGCCCAGGCTCGCCTCCTCAGGTCGTAATATTTCTTTCGGGATTGCTGAGCCATGCCGAGTGCCCGTTGTGCCATGGTGAGCGCGTCCTGGAGTCGCGCTAGGGTTTCCTGGTGGTCATCGGTGGCGGCGAGGGCGTTGTGGCTGCTCCCCGGAACGGTCAGCTCGCGGCCAAAGTTTAGGTAGGCCGGCGTCTGTTCGGTGGCTTCGTGTTGCGCGGTGTTGTACGCGAAGGCTAGTTCTGGTAACCACTCATCCCAATCGCGGTGGCCGGTGGTCGTGGCCTGTGCGATCATGGTTTTGATCACCCGGTTGGTGCGTTCCACCGGGTTGCACTGCAGTGTATAGGGTGGCGTCTTGCGGTGCTCTATCCCGTAGGCGGCTAGGTGGGACGTGAAGTCGCGGCTTTCGAACTGGCGCCCGTTATCCGTGATGACCATTCTCGGGCGGCCGAATCTCATCACGATTCTTTCCCGGAATGCCCTGGTGACGGCTGGTGCTGTGGCTTGGCGTAGCGGTTGAAGTTCCGCCCATTTGGTGAACTTATCCTGCATAACCAGGAGCGTGGTGTGGCCTTTTCTGGATCGTGGTAGGGGCCCTACCAGGTCGGCGGTCACTACCTCCCACGGGCTGCTGGTCGGTGTTGAGTGCATGGCGCCGGCTGGGGCCTGTTGCAGCACCTTGTGTGCGAGGCAGCTCGGGCAGCCGCGTACGTGCCGGGCGGCGTCGCGAAACATCCCTGGCCAGTAGTAGCGACGGGCCAGTCGGGCGTTGGTCTTCCGGGTGCCCAGGTGGCCGGCGGTTGGTACGTCGTGGTTCTCGGTTAGGACGTGTTGCCGGCGGTCCTTTGGTACGCACTCCTTCCACTCCAGGTCGGGGTGGAGGCCTGTGGAGTCCGGTATGTGGCGGTAGAGCTGGTTGCCTTGCAGGCGGTATTCCGGGTGTTTCCCTGGGTCGGTTTCGACTGCCTGCCGGAGCCGATCGTACCATGGGTCCGGCCCGTTGACGGTGTCCGCCTCCTCTTCCGGCGGGTCCTCTGGTTGGCGGGATAGCGCGTCGGCCACTAGGTTGTTCTCCCCTTTTCGATAGCGTACCGTAAAGTCGTAGTGTTGGAGCTCCATGCTCCAACGGGCGAGGCGGCCGGACGGACTGTCTAGCGTTTGCAGCCAGCGGAGGGCTTGGTGGTCGGTCAGCACCGTGAAGTGGTACCCCTCCAGGTAGGGGCGCATTTTTCGGATCCCCCAGACGATAGCTAGACATTCTCGCTCGGTGGTGGAGTAGTTTTTCTCCGCTCGGTTGAGGGATCGACTGGCGTAAGCGACCACGTGTTCCTCGCCGTCATAGTCCTGGGTTAGGACGGCGCCGAGCCCCTCGCTACTGGCGTCCGTTTGTAGCGTGAATTCCCGGTCGAAGTCCGGGCACGCGAGTACCGGTGCGGTGGCCAGGCGGTGCCGCAATTCGAGGAATGCGGCGTCTTCCTCGGCGTCCCATCTCCAGCGGACCCGCTTTTGTAGCAGCTGGTTCAACGGTGCGGCGAGGTCGGCGAAGCGAGGAATGAACCGGCGGTACCACGAGGCGGTTCCCAGGAAGCGGCGCAACTCCTTGGCGTTTCTCGGTGCTGGGATGCCCTTGATAGCCTGGACTTTGTCGGGGTCGGTCCTGATCCCTTAGCTGGTGACTACATGGCCGAGGTATTTTAGCTCGGTGCGTCCGAAGCAGCACTTCTCGGGGTTGAGTCGGAGGTTGGCAGCGCGGAGCCGTCTGAAGACCTCGCGGAGGTTGGCGAGGTGTTCTTGGAACGTGCGTCCCAGCACGATGATGTCGTCCAAGTAGGCGAAGCACCAGGGGGCCAGTTTGGGCCCGACTACTTCGTCCAGCAGTCGCTGGAAGGTGCTCGGTGCGGAATGGAGCCCGAATGGCATGACTCGGAACTGGAAGAGTCCCCTCCCGGGGACGGTGAAGGCGGTGATGGGCCGGCTGGCGGTGTCCAGCGGTACCTGCCAATAGCCGTTGGCCAGGTCGAGGGTGGTGATGAAGCGGGCCTCCCGTAGTTTGTCTAACGTGTCCTGGACCTGCGGCAGCGGGTATGCGTCTTTCACGGTCCGCTGGTTGACTTGGCGGTAGTCGACGCAAAACCGGTAGGCTCCGTTCTTTTTGCGGACAAGCACGACTGGCGAGCTCCACGGGCTGTGGGAGGGCTCGATGATGCCGTCGGCTAGCATTTTGTCCACCTCCTGGTCTATGATCGCCTGCATGGCCGGGTTTCGCGGCGTGTACCGCTGTTTGGCGGGTTCGGCTCCCTCCTTCAGGCGCAGGCGGTGGCTGGCCCAGGTGGTGGTGGGCCGCAAGTGTTGGAATTTTGGCAGTTCCTCGTCCAGGAGCCGTTGCAGGGCCTGTTGTTGAGCCGGGGTGTAGCCGGTCGGCCCGGTCGGTTCGACGGCCTCAGCGGTATCTGGGCAGTCCCACTGGCATGGGCCGATCCGGATGCTGGTGCTCATACGGCCCAGCACGTCCATCCCTAGCAGGATGGTTTGGCTGAGGGTGGACAGTACCCCGTAGCGGTGCCGGACTGGTTGGCCGTTGATGATGGCCTGTACTTCGATTTCGCCATCTGTAACGGTCTCGGTTCCGTCGGCGACCCGTAGTGTTTGCCGGTGTGGTCGCCAAGTATCGCCGTTCCTGCGGCACAGCTCGGCCAGGTCGCTTCTGATGTATGAGCGGGTAGCTCCGGTGTCAACGAGGGCGCGGTATCGCCGCTCGTGGACCAGGAACTCGAGGTGGATGCGACCATCGTCGCTTACTTCTCGGCGGCTGGCGTCTGGTCTGGTTCTGGCCGGGCGGCGCCTGATGGCCCGGCCCAGCGTTGGTTTCCCGCCGGGTGACAGCGGCAGTCGGTCGTGCGGGTGCCGGCTGTCCCGCAGTAACTGCAGAACAATCGGCCCGGGGGGGCGGCATTCGGTCCTGAGGTGGCCACGCTGGCCGCATCTCCAGCAGCAGGTCTCTCGGTCGTAGCTGCCGCTTGCCTCGGCCGCGTGGTGTCGGGGAGCCCGGCTGGGCTTCTCGGCTGGTGGTGGCGACTGTTTCTGTCGCCTTTGGATCTCCTCGAAGTCAGTGATGAGTCGGAACAGGTCCGACCGGGTGCGGACGTCCCCTCGGTGAACGTAGAGATGGTACTCCGGGAGGAGGTTCCGGTGCAGTCGGTTTAGCTGGTCTGCCTCCGTCAGACCGCCGTGGCGGCGCATGAGGGTTTCGAGCGCCGTGATGTAGTCTCGGGCTGGCTCCCCTGGTCGTTGTTCCCGGCGGATGATCTTCTCCATCAGGTCCTCTGGCTCCTGGCCGGGCAGGTATTGTTCGTAGAACTCCTTCTCGAACTGGCGCCAATCTGACCAGGCGCGGCGTCTATTGAGGTACCACGTGTACGCGGACCCTCGTAGTAGAGCGGGCAGGCCCCGGAGCAGGTGGTTCGAGGAGAGGGCCAGTCCCCCTCGTAGGCCTTCCAATCGGTCCAGGAAGTCCTCGGCATCTCGGCCGTCGAAAGAGACGCCGCTCTTTCGAAGGCTGTCCCAGACCTGGAGGTCGGGCGGCGGGCTGGGTGATCTGGCGGCCGCTGAGGCGGCGCCGTCGGTGCTGGCCGGTTCCTTGGCTGGCATTGTCCGGTGGTGTGCGACGACTCGGATCCGGAGGTCGTCTATGGTTCCGCTGGAGTCCAAGCCCCAGTCGTCGGCGAGCTTGATGAGTTCTGGTTTGCGGAGGGCGTATATCCAACTGACTTTGTTCATTCGTTCTTTCGCGAGCAGAGTCCCTGTTCGGGCGCCAATGTAACGGGTAACCGCCGGGGGGTTGCCGGCTCAGCCGGTAAGTCCGGGGTTCGGGTGAACGAATGAAATGAAGTCAGTGGTATAGGGGGTAAAAGAATAAATATATTTTCTTAATCCTAGTTACAAGAATACTTAATGCTACGGCCCTGGGTTCCTATCAATCTAACGAACTTAACGGCTACGGTCGCGAGATGGTTACGACGCGGTACTTAGATCTACGGTAACTTACATCTACGGTCGCGAGACGGTTACGGCGCGGTACTTAAATCTACGGTAACTTACATCTACGGTCGCGAGATGGTTACGACGCGGTACTTAGATCTACGGTAACTTACATCTACGGTCGCGAGACGGTTACGGCGCGGCACGGTCGCGGTCGCGAGACGGGATGTTGGCCGTCGGTTTGCTGCGTTTCGGAGCGGCGGAGGTAGCGGGAGTGTTTAGGGGGGTCGGGTGTCCGATGCCTTTATGGGCGGACGGCCGTAAGAACAACCCGTCCTATACCCAGGCAGTTAGGGGGACCGTGCTCCGGTGGACGCCGTAGAGACGTAATACGTCCGAGCCGGCGGTCAGGAAGCCGCCGAGAGCGAGCTCTCGGCTGTGGCCAGGGATACAGCGGACTGTATCGGAGGACGGCCGTGAAGACAACCCGTCCTGCCGAACGCTGCTGGAGGATTCACAAGGAGCCAAAAATCGTAGTTGATCGCCTCTTTATCGCTTGCCTGACGGTTCGCTTCCGAGTGTCGATCTGATTTCTGCCGTGTCGCGGCCCGGTATATCAATACTCGCGAGGCCGTTTGCCTCGCGAGTTCGCGGTATGCGCGGTCGCCACCTGTCGGCGGCGTCGGTACTAGCGTGCTGGCGGGGCCCGCGGTTTCGCGGCCTCGGGCTCCTCACAATCTTAACCATCTAAACTTTTGTCACGACTAAGAGCGACGTAAATTTGGCCTTTTGCAAAATTTTTTTTTGCCAAGATCAATTACAGCTTTGTTTAATGTAGTCCCTTGTAATTTGTGCACCGTTACTGCCCAACTTAGAATAAGTGGTAACATTCTGCGCTCGACATCTCCAAAACCTTTCGTCGCCTGAAACGTTGCTACAACTGGAGATATTGGAATGTAACCGTCGATATCTTTAAATCTATTTCCAATGGACTCGTCGTCAAATTTTATAAGTACTGAGTCCGGCAACTTTTCTTGTTCTAGTTGATCTCTTCGAAGTGCCGGCCATGTAAATTTCTTCACTATTCCCATTGTGCCGTTTATCAAACCATCAGAAATTGATATATTTCGTCGCAGCATGATTCGCGATCCCTCAGTTAACGTTATTGTATGTAACAGTCCGCCACAATTATTTACATTTACAGGTATGACATTTTCTGGTGGCCTTTTTCTATATGTAGCTAGCCGTGTGAAGTTGGCCCCCCAATATTAAAATTTTTTAAATCTTCTTTTTGCAAACGTTTGCCCATCGTTTGCCCATTAATGCCCCGTTGGAATTTTCGTTTGCCCCCTTTTAGTTTAAAAGTTGCAAGCAATTCAATTTTGGAAAATTCAAAATCTTCTTTTTGGGAACATTTGCCCACGAATACCCCGTTTGAATTTTCTCCCTCCAGTTAAAAGAATCATACGCAATTAAATTTAAGTAAGATATTATATTCACTCTCGTTTATTCGTTTAGAATAACATTTTTTATGGCACAAGTTGTTAAAATTTATAATACCGCCGGCAATAGCTTTACCCAAGGTGTACAACGTGGATGTTGCTCGGTCAGATTTACACCTCTTGTGTTTGTGTGTGCGTATGTGTGTAGGTGTGTAGGAATAGGTGTTTATGTGTTGTGTGTGTTTATGCATTTATTCATTTTTTTATTTTTTTATTTTTTTTATTATTCTTTTTTAAATTTTTTATTTATCAGACTTATATATTTAGTGTGAGATTATTAAGTATCTTTCATTTTAATTTGATACTTTAACATACCCTATAATTGCCGGTCGAACTAGTGTGTTTGATAGGGATCCATTTGGAATTATATCTGCTTTAAATTTTAGATCATTATGTTCTTTCCATGATCCAGTTACTGTTTTGCAAAACGCAGTATAATGACCAATGCCATTTTCAATTTCGGGTGGAATAAAATGTATACCTATTAAAACATATTTAACATTTTTTATTATAATGGAGTGTGGTATTTCAGATAGAGGTATTTCGGATGAAAATCCGAGATCTATTTGAAGCATACTGATAAAAGGATGTTCTGTATCAATTAACAGATGTGGGCCCGGCTCTCTAGATTGATATCCGTATCTCTTGCAGGAATCACAATAAATTTTCTTGTTTGTTTTTTAAAAATATTTATTAAGACTTTTCTCTAAACCGATTTTTAATCCTTCAGTTAATATTGGCTGTGATTCTATTTGCAGCACTGGTTTAATAATTTTGGAACTAATTTTACATTTTTTACAGTTGAACTCATTAATTGTACTTGGTACAGCATGTAATAACTTTAAAATTAAATTCGATATATCATATGAACAATCCAGTGTGTTTGTCAGAGGTTTATCAAAAGCTTTAGAAAAGCAAAGTGCTCTTTTAATGTACCATTTGCTTGTCGCTGTATTTAGTGCATAGTCAGTTACTAAATGAAAAAATTCAGAATCGGAAAATTCTGCTTTCACACATCTTTGATATACAATATAATTCGAGTATCCATTGGCTATTAGTTCTGTTACGCGGCATAGCATACCGCTCGCGGATCCATAATAGCAGTCTTATACTTTTAAGATATCGTCCGTTTTGCCTTCTATGTACCTGGTAAAAATGGTAACAATGGTAAATTCATGAACCGATGAATTTACTACATCAATTTAGAAGCACGGTCAGTCATGTTCAATAGCACATTGTCTAATTGCTAGAAACCTTTTCTAAGCTGGTCGGAGTAGTATTTTGTCACGTATCAAATCAATCACCATGAAGCTTCAAAAGGTCCAACATTAAACAGACCTTCTACAGTACAAGGCCAGTAAAGTCAGAACGTTTATTTGGCACTCGCATTGTCCACAAATGCTCAAGACGAGCAGTTTACAATCTTTTACGAGGTCTTGCCTTTCACGTTACTTAAATTCTAACTTTCTCTCCGGGTCTTAAGCGGACCCCCTGCCGTGCATGTGTCTTGTGAGCTCTACCAACCCCCGACAGGGTTCGAACCGTCTTCTGTGCTCTGTCCCAGGTACCATCGGTCACCAAGACCATCTGGGCCCACAGTCGCTCTTGCCTGGGAGATATCACCGGTTCTGTGCAAACACGCACCTTAAGACTCCCACGTGCACCGCAGCTGCTGGGTTTTTGGCTCCTTGCTGACCGTTCGTAAGACCCAGGAGAGGGAGAATACAAAATTTGGAACGAGACACCGAGACTCGAAGTCACTTCTCGTTGATCATCAGATCTGTTCACATCGTCAATATTCTTAAAGTCAACTTACACGTTCTATCATACACTCCGACTTAGCTTCATAGTTCAGCTTTGACATACCTCCGAGGTATTAGTTCTCTTAAATACATAAACACCAAAGACATTTGTACAACCTATAAGTATTAAACATATCTATAAATCAGTGTCTAAACAATTTATTCTCCTTACAATTGTAAAAGGTTGTAAGGACGCGACGCATCTTCCGGTCGTGGATTCGCGTAACACAACGGCTTCCTCTACCGCGAAAGCGTACGCAACAGTTCAATAAGTGAATCAAATGAGCAGGTATTCATAACTTGAACTTTTACTTTTTCTATTTTTACAGGAGCAAGTAAATTGCCATTTTGTATTATCATATTCTTCCGTTTGCGTAAAGGACGACTATGCATTAAAGTAACATTTGGACAAGCCTGTAAATACTTTCCTCTTTTAGACGGAATCATTTTATCATGCTCACTAAGCTTCCTGATATTCTGCCCGCGCCAGTTTTCTTCTTCTTGCAAATATTGCTCTGAATTTTCTGAAACATCATTCATATTTTCTGATAATTCGGCTACTTTTGTCGTAAAAGTAGAACAATCTACTCTTTCGGTGGCTTTGGATATTTCTGATGAAACTTCATGTATATTTAAAACCTCATTATAAGCAGCACGTTCAATTTTACATGTGGCTATAATTGAACGAATATGCTTTATGATAAATTTATCAATTCTAAGAGGTTTACTGTCGTCGCACAGTATAATGTTTTTTATTTCATTGAAATATGATTCAGATCTCGCTGAACTTGCTATAGCATAATTTGTTCTGCTGCATTCAGACATTACGTTTGTCCACAAAACATAATAACGACACAATCGCATAAAATGTTTTACGAATTCTGGAGCGTAATAGGGATTGGGTCGCATTAATGTACGCGTTTTTTCAGCTATCAATTTAGCGTTGTCGTATATTTTTATTAATTGTGGACAATCAAACTCTTCATTGAGATCTGTTAATTGAGTGGGTTCTGTAGAGACATTTACATCATCGTTGCTTTCTTCACACAATTCTATTAGAAATGTTTGAATCGCGTTTAAAAGGAAAGTTACTTGTTTTTCACAATCTGTCCCACTGTCATCACATTCACTTAAACAAACTATAAGAACGGCTGACATCATTTTTTCAAAATCTGAACTATATTTACAAGTTGTCATAAGACCAATACACCGAACATAGAAATCTTTAATACGTGGAACTTTGTCATTGAAACACTTCCACTTCGTAATCATTTTTATTATATGAGCTATATCTACACGAATGTAGCACTTTATTGCGGTCTGAATACTTTTGCCAGAAAGATGATGTAGACAGTAATCCATATCAATGAAACTACATTCATTAAAAGCTAAGGAAATGCCGTTTAATAAAGCAAATGAAAAATCCGTTACAGTTTCATACGGCGCAGGAGCGCCGGATTGTAGCCATTCTTTTATAAAATAAGATATGGTATTTGCATCATGTTTCTCTGAAAGATGGGACAATAGCCTGGTATAAGAAAATTGCACTGGATTGGTCATTAGGTCTTTTTAATTTGTGGACTATTGATCCAGTGGCGTCGATTGATAAAGATACTTTAGTTTTTATAATATCTTTATATAAATCAAGCTGCATCGGCGACCAGTACATACAATAAAATTTGTCCAGTACTATTTCCCGTATTATACTTGCAAATTCTACATTATATTTTATTTTTTGTAGTGACATAAGAGGATCGGGAATCTTATATAATCCTAAATCTTTAACTTTTGCTTCTTGACGGGCTTTTCTGAGAACACTGCTACTATATAAATGGCTAGGTTCTGGATCTCCATATGCCATAACATTTGTTGCTTTATAACGCCAATTAGCAGCCTTTATAGAAAGCAATTCTTCTCCAACTTTTTGTCTTTCTAATCCTACAAGCATACGTTTGCTAACGTGGGGAATTCCTCGAGTATCTGCCGTTTTCACAGAAATTTTAATGCCGTGACCAGGAATGGGCTTTTTTAAACAATGTCCTTTAAAGGTTGCACCGCCTTCTTTGCATTTGCCAATTATTTCTAGATATACGCGATTTTCACATTCAAAAATCTTTGCTCTCTTAAGGGGGTAGACACGGGTAATGCAGCGAGGTGACATTACCGGCAAAAATGGGCCTAAAAAGGGGTTCACGGGAATACACTTTTCGTCCTAATATGAGAAGATTTGGGGCTGGGTGAGGGCTCATTCGAAAGAGGAAGGGCGAATGCAGCGCGGTCTGGTCATGGTTCAACAAAATTGTGTTGATATCTAATAATATGAGTGTCCAAAGTAGAGGAAAAATCGACAAAATACATCCGCAGATTCCAAGTATTTTTTAGGTCACTAAAACAGTTCTGTGACTCAAACCGTGACCAGACCGCGCTGCATTGAACCTTCCTCTTTCGAATGAACCCTTATTTAGATCAAAATCTTCTCATATAAGGACGAAAAGTGTATTCCCGTAAAAGCATTCCCAAAGACGAGTTCCGCCATTATCTGGATACTACAGAGCAAGTTACGTGACAAATTTAGTTCAGCTAGTAGTTATAAGGTGGCGTCTAAGTAGAAAGGCTTGTGGGTACTAAGTCCCACGGGAAAGGAATAATAAGCTGGGCGACAACGAATTTACGGTAGAAATATATATCTTTTATTGCACTGTACTCACGCTCTGTCTGCACTATAACAGTCGTGCTTTTTGAATGCGTGGGACGCTTGCTTTTTTGCGTCTTGCTAAAAATGTAACAGTCTTACCAAACTAACTAATAGACTAAAACTAAAACTAACCTAACTTAACCTAGTGACATTCAGAGGGCGCATAAGAGCGCGCCGATGGTCGCTACATTACTCCCCTCCGAGTGAGTTAATTAATTTGCGAACGTCACATTTTTCTTTGGTTTATAAGTCTTTACATTTGTATTTAAGTTGCTTTCTGCTTTTTCAGAAAAAGCTGGCTTTAACCTTTGTACTGAGATGTTTATTTCTTTTCCATGATAATCTATCTTGAAAATTCGGTCGGTAATTCTTTGGACGATTTTAAATGGACCTTCGTACGGCGCTTCCAATGATTTCCTCATAGCGTCTACTCGGACAAATACGTGTGTACACGTGTACAATGTTTTATGCGTAAAAGCACTCTTTACGCCATGGTGTGAAATAGGACTCGGCTTTACCTGTCTAATATGTAATCTAAATTTTTCCAAGAAAATCTGCGGGTCCACTGTTTCATCCTGCCTAATAAAAAATTCTCCCGGCAATCTAATTGGAGTACCGTAAACCATCTCAGCAGCGGATGCCTTAATATCCTCCTTATAGCTTGCTCGGAGTCCCAGCAGAACCGTTGGGAGGATTTCCACCCAATTTTTTGTCTCATGGCACATTATTGCGGCTTTTAGTGAACGGTGCCACCTCTCAATCATGCCATTTGATTGAGGGTGGTACGCTGCTGTTCTTGTCTTGTGACAACCGATTAATTTTGTCAGTGCTTGAAACAATTGCGAGTCGAACTGTGTGCCTTGATCTGACGTGATGGTAGCTGGGGCTCCGAACCTTGCTATCCAGTTGGTGTATAGAGCTGTGGCCACTGTGTCTGCTGAGCACTCGACGAGTGGCACTGCCTCGGGCCACCTAGAAAATCTATCTATCACAGTTAGACAATATTTGTACTTGTTAATTACCGGTAACGGTCCGACTAAATCTACGTGGATATGTTCGAAACGACCGCTAGGAACTTCTATTTTACTTGGCGTGAATTTGTTATGACGGTGAATCTTACTTCGCTGACATGATACACATGTGCGAGACCACTCGGCTATGTCGCGGTTCATTAAAGGCCACACAAAGCTTTTGGCCACAAGCCTTTTCGTAGCGCGCCCGCTCGGGTGCGACAAATTGTGAACGTTGTCAAAAATTTTCCTACGTAGTATTACTGGTACGTAGGGTCTAACGCTATTTCGTATCACGTCTCCGTACAAGTATTCATCTGAATTGTCCAAAAATATCTTTTGGAAATTCCACTTGCCGGAGTTTTCGGATAATATTTTTTGCAATTCCCCGTCATTTGCTTGTGCTTGCATCAATTCTTTTGTTGAAATTATCACGGGTAAATCTATTGTGTTCACTCTTGAAAACGCGTCGGCTACAATATTTTCTTTGCCTTCTACATATATAATTCGCGTTGTGAACTGGCTTATAAAATCCAACTGTCTAAGTTGTCGTGGACTAGCCTTATCGGCCCTTTGCTGAAACGCGTATACTAAAGGCCTGTGGTCAGTTTGAATGAAAAGTTGTCTACCTTCGACAAAATGCCTAAAAAATTTAAGACTTTTATAAATAGCCAAAAGTTCCCTGTCGTAAACACTATATCTGGTTTGAGCTTTTTCCAATTTTTTTGAAAAAAAGCCGAGTGGTTCCCACTCACCGTCGTTTTGCTGTTCCAGTACTGCCCCTATCGCTACGTCTGAAGCATCTGTGCGCAGCGCCAACGCTGCGTTTTCTCTTGGATGGTGCAGCAAGGAAGCGGCGGCTATGCGTTCTTTAGCTTCATTAAACGCCTTTTCAGACTCACCGTCCCAACTTACAGGTCTCTTATCTTTTTTCCTAGCTCCCTTCAAATGTTTATTCAGCGGGTTCAGCCATTCTGCTGCGCCAGGAAGAAACCTACGGTAAAAACCAACTACGCCGATAAATCTACGGAGATCAGCTAACGTCTCCGGCTTTGGAAAGTCTTTGATCGCTTTGATCCGCTCGTCCAGCGGTGCGATACCCTTATTACTAACCTTACATCCTAAATATTCTACGCTAGTTTCCGCGAATTTACACTTAGCTAAGTTTATAACCAGTTCATTATTCCTTAATCGGTCAAATAATGCTCGCAAATGTCTTTCGTGAGTTTCGATATCGGATGATGCTATAATTATGTCATCTATGTAACACTGACAAAAATCTAACCCGCGCAGTGTGTTATCCATTAATCTTTGGAAGGTTTGAGCGGCATTACACAATCCAAACGGCATGACCAAAAATTCGAACAGGCCAAACGGCGTAATTACAGCGGTCTTCTCTATGTCTTCGGGTGCGACCGGAACTTGATAATAAGCTCGGGATAAATCTATTTTGGAAAAAACTTTACACCCGTGAAATCGATGCGCCACATCATGGATGTGCGGCAGCGGATATTTGTTCGGCACGGTCACGCCGTTTAGACGGCGGTAATCTCCGCACGGTCTCCACTCACCCGTTTTTTGGGGGACCATGTGGAGTGGGCTTGCCCACTGGCTCTCCGATGGTCTGCAGACATTTTCTTTGAGCATTTGCTCAAACTCTGCTCGAGCCACCTTCAACTTCTCAGGAGGTAGGCGTCTCGCACGCTCTGCAAACGGGGGCCCCTCGGTTACAATGTGATGGCACACTTTATGCTTAATTTTTCTACTGACGGCTGGCTTCGTAATATCTACGTATTCCCTTAATAACGATTCGAACCTGTTATTTCTGTCTATAGTAGATATGGAGGGAACATTGTCTTTGCAAATTGATACACTCCTGCGGACCTGTGTGTTACCGTCTAACAATTTTCTATTTCGGAGATCTATTAACAAATTAAAAAAGTGTAGAAAATCGGCGCCTATTATAGGTCTTTTTATGTCCGCTATAATGAACCGCCAGGAGAACTCGCGACGAAGCCCTAAATTCAATGACATAAGTTTTTCGCCGTACGTGTTTATGGCTGCCCCGTTTGCCGCGTATAATTTGAAAACGCCTACCTGCTGGTTTTTACCCCCAAAGGCTCGTGGGATGACGGAAACGTCTGCGCCGGTGTCGATCAGGAACTCTATTCTGCTCCGTGTGTCCCTGATGCTGAGGCGGTATTTCCGGGAGTCATCTCCAATCGCCTCGACTTGGGATGCCTTCCCTAGTTTTTTTCTTGCCGGCGTTTGTCGGGTCCTACCCAATTGCACGGCTTCCTGCATTTCCATGACTCCTCCGCGAACTTGTGGTGATAATAGCAGAGTCCATTCCTCTCTGCATTGTTGTCGCGGCTGTTGCTTCTCCTTTGTCTGTAGAAACGGTGTCGGCTGCTACTGCGGTCCCTTTTGGTGAGTCGGGCCTCTATACGCGACAGCCTCTTGGTAATGGCCGCCAGGTCGCCATCTTGCCATGTAGGTCCTGCGTCCCGCGTGTCCGCCATTGCATCCCTGTTAGCGTGGGTACGCTCGGTAATTGCCGCCATTTCTACCGCTGAACGCTCCATTGTTTTGTCCGCCACTTTGGTTAGACGTTCTAGGCCCGCGTCGTCAATGATAGTAAGCACTTCTTGCACTCTGGTTGGCAACCGCTGCATCCACAGCGTTCGTAGAGCATCCTCTCCTACGCTTGCCCCTGCTAGTTGTTTCATCTCCCTCAGGAGCTCTGAAGGCTTCCTATCGCCCAGCTCTAGGCCGGACAGCAAACGGCGGAGGTTTGCCTCGTCCGATTTTGACAACCGTTCTATTAACGCCTGTTTAATGTCGTTGTACGTACTTTTTTCCGGCGGAGCTTCTATTACGTCCAATACGATTTTCATCGTGTCCTGGTCGAGATTTCGGACGACCGCGGAACTTTTGACGGCGTCGGCGCGCACGTTATATGCTATAAATTCTCTTTCTAGCATAATGAACCATAAGCGAGGTTCCTGCTTCCAAAACGTGGGTAGTTTCACGTTGCGGAACTCGCTCGCCTGGATCTCTTGTCCCTTGGCGTCCGTCGCGGCACTTGACGCGGATTCATTTTCGCTCATTTTTCCTTTAACTTTTAAGTTCACACAGGTTTCGGCACCAATATGTGGGTACTAAGTCCCACGGGAAAGGAATAATAAGCTGGGCGACAACGAATTTACGGTAGAAATATATATCTTTTATTGCACTGTACTCACGCTCTGTCTGCACTATAACAGTCGTGCTTTTTGAATGCGTGGGACGCTTGCTTTTTTGCGTCTTGCTAAAAATGTAACAGTCTTACCAAACTAACTAATAGACTAAAACTAAAACTAACCTAACTTAACCTAGTGACATTCAGAGGGCGCATAAGAGCGCGCCGATGGTCGCTACAGGCTGCCGATCTGGAATCGTAGCCAGAATCAAGCGTCAGCTTGATTACGTCACTCGAACTGTGCTGCGAAGGCAAGCGAAAAAGGCAACATCGCCCGAACGCTGAGTGAGACGCACTACAGTCATGCTGTCCTTCTCTCATTCTGCATGTTGAGATTGTCCCTTTTCTCTAAGATTTGACTGCCGTCCGCCTGGATTTTTCACAGCGCCCCATAACAAACCTCGCCTCATTCAAACTATATCATGTTTGGTATCATTTTAATCAGAAAAATTTCACCAATGCGCTAGTAAAAATTTCATTTAAAAAAAGTCAAAAATAAAAAAGTTTTATAATTGAATTAGCATTAGTCACACCGATATGTTTCGGCTCTTTCCTTTGATCATTGGACCTCTCGCTCTCTCCTCCACTGTCTGTCCCTTTCTACGTTCACGCTTGGCTGGCCATCGCATATAATCCGAGATTCGACACCTCGGCTGAATACATATATGAATTGTTGCACATATTCAACTTTTACTGTATAGACGTGAGGTCCCTCCATTTATTAGTTCTAAGAGTACCATAGTATGTACTTTTTTATGCAGAATATTTCAAGGAGTTGACACAAGTAAAAAAAAAATGCAATCCATTTAAATAAAAAGTGGATTTGCATTTTTTGAGTGCATCGTTGCATTCACGAAGAAAATGAAATCACAGAAAAATATACATAATCATACCATGACGTATCCTGTATACTTTCATTAATTAAAAAACATTTATTTAAAAAAGTTAATAACTTTTTCTAAAAATAATTCTCAGATTGCCCGTTCCTTCGGAGTAGGCATATATTTTTCAACAGCGAGGAATGCTACGGTGTGCTATGTAAAATCGACGCGTTTGGTCAGTCAGAATTTATCGGAGCGGGACAGTACTATTATTTGGGTTGAAAGAAGGATAGCATGATCACCATATATCTCACTCTAAACGCGTGCCAATGTTTCGCTTTCGTTCTTCAGGCGTATCGTCGCGATGCCTCTGGCGAAATGAGCGTTTGAATGTGTTTGTAAAAATACTTGAAGCGCTGTTGCCTTCCTAGATCGTGTTGCGCGCACGCTAGCTGAGAATTAAACCTTTCAAGTTCGTAACAAAACACGCAAGTGGCTCCACCAGGCCCAACGAAAAAACTACTGTAATACTGTACCCCCTTAAGGGGGTAGACACGGGTAATAGTAGCGCGTTGACATTACCGGCAAAACTGGGCATAAACATGGGTTTACGCGCTTCCGTTATTCGTCCTTGTATGAGAACATTTAGGGCTGGGTGAGGTCTTATTCGAAAGAGGAAGGTCCAATGCACACCGGTCAACTCATGTTTCAGTGGGATTATGTTGATGTTTAGTAATATAAGCGTCTAAAGTGGAGGTAAAAAATCGACAAAATGCATTCGCGGAATCGAAGCATTTTTAGGCCACTAAAAGAGTGCTGTGATTGAAATCATGAGTTGACCGGCCTAGCCACAACCCTTACCTGTAATTTAAGATCTATTTTGTCTTCATTTGTTGCGAAATAAGGACGAATAACGGATGCCCGTAAAAGCATTCTCACAGACCAGTTCCGCCATTTTGTGGATAATACAGAGCAATTCATGTGACAAATTCAGTTCAGCTAATAGTTATAAGGTGGCGTCTAACTAAGAAGGTTGCCGATTTGGAATCGTAGCCAAAATCAGGCGTTAGCTTGGTTACGTCACTCGACTGAAGGCAAGCGAAAGCAAGCGAAAAAGGCAACGACGCCGAGTGAGACGCACTATAGTCATGCTGTCCTTCTCTCATTCTGAATGTTGAGATTGTCCCTTTTCGCCCGGTTTTGACTGACGCCCGCCTGGATTTTTCACAGCACCCCATAACAAACCTCGCTCAAAGAGGAGTTATAACAAAAGAAGAATATACCTCCTCCTTGCAATAATTCTGCAAACGTTTATATAAGTTGTATACGAGATATTTATTTATTTAAATTATTTGTATTCACTCAGAATATTGACTCCTTTGTATTTTTTATTAGTTTCGGAAAAACAAAGTTACTATAGGTTTCTCGAAATACAAGCGACACGCAATTGGGACGAGTTATATCTTAAATTTGGTAAGAGATAGGAAAAAGCTATTGATGTAAAAGTTGAATGGTAAGACATATGAAAAGTATGAGATATCTCACGAAATATTAGTTTTTTAAACATTGTACTGTTAGATATTGTAAAGTATCATTTGAAATCTGGCGCCCACCGACGTCGAGGTGCCGAAATCACGGCACACGCACCTTATTGTGGTGGAAGAAGACCCATATAATATCATGCCAAGCGACTAATCGCTCTCTTCCGCTAAGGATCGTATCCAAGGGAACTCAAACATCAAAATCATTGCTAAACCAAAATCGAGGACGATCGACGACTGGAAGGGCCCACATAGAGGAGGCGTTTTCCCAAAGAAAAAGATAAGTTAAAATCTGGGACCATACGATTGTGTTCTACCGGCAGGGTTGGCGCAATTTCTCAAATCAGTAAAGGGTGAAAATTTCTCGTTTCAAATTCTCGATAACAGATCAACAGTTCCTTGTTTAAAAACGACCCATCGGGTTAGCACGTCGTCATCCATTCGTAACTAATTGTGTAAACTGCGTTCGTCCAAATAAAACAAATCAGATATCCGCCCATTAACACGATGGTTTTAAGTGATCATTTTATTTAATCTAAACGTAACAATTTTCGAGTCCCAAACTAAGAGGGGTTCGTTACAATATAGGCGCGTCAGCAAAATAGTGAGAGGGAATAGTAGCGAGGGGAGATGAGAGAAGGAGCCGAGGCCTCTCCATTTATTAGTTCTAATAGTACTTTTTTATACAGAATGTTTCAAGGAGTTGATACGAGTAAAGAAAAAAATGCAATTCTATTTACATCAATAAAAAGCGCATCTGCATTTTTTTAGTGCATCGTTGCATTCATGAAGAAAATGAAGTCAGAAAAATAAACATTATCATACCATTGAACTTTTACATGAACAGCTTTTTCCTATCTCTTACCAAATTCAAGATGTAAACCGTCCCAATTGCGTGACGCTGTATGCTTTTATGAATTAAAAAACATTTATTTAAAGAAGCTAATAACTTTTTCTAAAAAAATTCTCAGATTGCACGTTCCTTCGGTTCTTCAGAGTAGGCATATATGTATATATTTTTCAGCAGCGAGGCGTGCTACGATGCGCTATATAAAATCCATGCGTTCAGTCAGTCAGAATTTACCGGAGCGGGACAATTCTATCATTTAGGTTCAAAGAAAGATAGCATAATCGCCGTACCTCTCACTCTAAACACGCGTCAATGTTTCGATTTTGTTCTTCAGCCGTATTGTCGCGATGCCTCTGGCGAGATGAGCGTTTGAATGTGATTGTAAAAATACTTGAGGCGCTGTTGCCTTCCTAGATCGTGTTGCGCGCACGCTAGCTGAGAATTAAACCTATCAAATTCGTAACAAACCACGCAAGTGGCTCCATCAGGCCCAACGAAAAAACTGCTGTAATACCGACGTCTCGAATTGGAGAGATCACGTGCCGTGTCTACCCCCTTAAGGCGCCTGACTGCTAAACCGCTGCTAGGCTTTTCGTAGGTTCTAATCCGCTCACGCTGATTTTTTTTCTATAAAATACATGTTTTTCAGTTTCGTTCAGTGCAGAAACATCAAAAATCACATAATACACTAATCGTAAGTGTATTGTAACGTGGTGTTACGTGTACCCCCCGTTACAATCGTTGCGCTTTCCCACCCCCCACTCTAACCCGAAACCCACCAAAACACCCTTCCCTCACCTTACCACTTTCTCCCTGCCCGCCGGGATCGGGCCGATGGAGGCGACGGAAGGAACCCCAAGGAGCGGACAACCCTAAGGCCGTGTTCAGACTAGGCAACTTAGTTGTACAACTTTCCGTGCAACTTCGGGTCCGAATTTTTGTGTTTCTGGCCGTGCCTGTACCAGGTATGCCGCCCGAAAAAGAAAATGGTTTTCTCTTGTGGAAATACCAACTTCCGTATTTTTTATTAGATCTTTGCGGAAGCTACGTCAATCGATTCCTTATGTTTTGGCGATCAAAATGAAACCAAACGCGACATAAGTTGGACAATAATTAATCAAGTTACGTGAAAAATCTAAATGCATAGTTAAAAGCCAATTTTGTTAAAACTAGTCCGGTTTACGTGATATGAGGTATCATTTTAATCGGGAGAACACCAGCAATCCATTGGTACCACTTTCATACCGATGCGATGAAAAATAAAGAATTTGATGTTTTGAAAAATTAATGCGGTCAGTCGGTTCGACCTTAGGCCGCCGAGCGCCTACCTGGGGCTTGTACCCGGTATGTCATGCGAAAAAGAAAATGGTTGTTTTCTCTTGTCGCCTAGCATTTACCAGCAGCACAGAAAATTGCAAAGGAAAGGAAGGTGGGCTCTGCTGGTTAAATTCTCATAGGGTCCGCCCATTTTTAAATACAACCGCTGTTCCAGTGAAACATAGAGTAAATAGATAAACCATTTTCTTTTTCGCACGACATACCGAGTGCAGGCCCCAGGTAGGCGCTCGGCGGCCTAAGGTCGAACCTACTGACCGCATTAATTTTTCAAAACATCAAATTCTTTATTTTTCATCGCATCGGTATGAAAGTGGTACCAATGGATTGCTGGTGTTCTCCCGATTAAAATGATACCTCATATCACGTAAACCGGACTAGTTTTAACAAAATTGGCTTTTAACTATGCATTTAGATTTTTCACGTAACTTGGTTAATTATTGTCCAACTTATGTCGCGTTTGGTTTCATTTTGATCGCAAAAACATAAAGAATCGATTGACGCCGCATCCGCAAAGATCTAATAAAAAATACGGAAGTTGGTATTTCTACAAGAGAAAACTATTTCCTTTTTCAGACGGCATACCTGGTACAGGCACGGCCAGAAACACAAAAATTCGGACCCGAAGTTGCACGGAAAGTTGTACAACTAAGTTGCCTAGTCTGAACGCGGCCTAAGAGGAGCAGCGAGGCAGGCGACAGACCCCCAACTCCTCTCAGAACAAGGGAGTAACGATGGACCCAGAAAGAGACATCCACCCTGCTTGGAACAGCAGCCAAAGTGTGGCGGCCGCTGTCGATAAGACAGATTGAAGAATTTTCTCACCGCCAACTTTTTGTAACAACGTTTATTGTTCTTTTGTTATTTTAAACAAATCAGAATTACTTTTGTAACCATTCTTTCTTCGCTGAGCAATTCAAACTAAAACACGCATCTGCATTTATAACAACATTTTCAAATACATATTTTCAATATTAAAACTCTAACTATTCATTTCATACATGGAATAAATCTTCCATAAAAGAGAGCCATCTAGAGCCATCTGTCGCCGAGCCCGAAGACCTCAACCTGCATCCGTCAACACCAAAGATCCGCCAGCCCCATCGACCCCGATACCCGGCAAATCGATTATCGATTATCCCCAGCCCCGAGAGATGTCCCAAAATCCGTCCATCCCCTCCCCAAAAACTCCTCCCGACGGGCTCGTCGCCGATACCGCGACGACGATCCGTCACTCTGCGTTTCGGCGTATAACAAAGTGATAGTTTTGCGATTCAGAGCGAGATAGTTTGGCGATTCCAAGAGCAGCTCACGAGTAACCTGTGCCGTGATCTCGAAGCGAGCGATTATAGAAAGAGTGCAGATTGAGAGGGTGAGTGCAAAAGGTGCAGCACCGGTGAGTCATTGGTATTATTATCCCTTTTCAAATTGTATCTTCTGAGTCGAGCCACGGAAATTTCTCGTCCGCGGACGTTTCGCCCGCGACCGGCGTTTTCGCTGTTCCCCTTTGTCCTCCCCTTACGATTTCTCGTCAATAATCCTACCTCGAGACGTAACGTAAGAGCATCCTGCCGACCCATCCTGACCCTGAGATTTTCCCCACCCACAATCGTCCTCCTTGCGACCTCCCCCACGAAGATCGTACGAAGTGCCACGAGGCCCATCCCTTGTAAGACCCCCTTTTTCTGTCCCATAATTCCCTCCTCGCCATGGAACGTGGCTGACGCCCAACGCATTTTGTAACGAGCGACTACACGTATAGAGTGCACTCCCAAAAGGGTCACAGTATAAAGGTTCTTTTAAAAATTGAAAGTGTTTCTCATGCTATCGCATGAAATATGTCGAAAATATCGGTTTTTAATTTTTTTAACTATGGCGCACCTGACCAAAAATTCTCAAAAAAATTGAGAATAATAGTATCGATAATATACACTTATAGAAAAAATATGAATCTAGATCCGCGACTCCTTCCATACAAAATCTCCATTTTTCAGCATTTTTTGATGTTTTTGATTTTTCACGGCTTCAGTTTTCGATCTAAAAGTCTGAAAAAATTCTGTAATATATGCCTCACAAATAGAAATGTCTCTGATTTTTTTCAGAATTTTCGAATGTCATTAAATAGGAGAAATTGGCCAAAAACTTCACGATTACATTTTCACCCGTAACTACCCTCCCAGATGAGATACAGGGTTGAAACTTGGCACAGACTGATTTTTTTGATCACCTATCGAATGGTTCATAGCAAGTCGAATTTGGTTTAGGGGCACTTTTGACCATCTTATCCAGCTATACCCTTTTTATCCGTTTCGGTTCTTATCTGCCATTTTTTTACTGGCAGTTTATATCTCAAATGCAATAATGTTTCGAAGAGCCGTATTCTAGCGTATAATATTGACAAACCAAATTTTATCGTGTCAGGGTCAATTTCTTTCGTAATTGGCAAATTATTGAAAGTGCTTGATGTGGCTCCGCAAATATAACACCTCATCGTTGATAATGTACTAGTGATGGCATTACATACTTTTCCATCCACCATGGTCATTATCATGGTAAATTTTACTTCATGTTCTTCAATTTAAAACAATTAAATTTAATGTTATTATTATTTTATCAATACTAAAAGTTAGTTTAAAATATATTCGAATTGTTTTTTATTACCTCCAATTTTAATAATTTGTAAATTATTAACCTGGTCTTGAACATAATTCACCTCCTCTTGAATAATGTTCGACGTTTCCTTTACGAATCGATCGCAGACGAATTGGTCGGCAGTAGCGAGGTGAGGATGGTGTTGGATTTTGCCATATAACATTTTTACCTAACAAGGAGACCACACAGCAGTTGGGTCATCGATTTTGATATAACTTTTTCCGGTGAATCTTGATGAAAAATAAGTTGACCCGTGTTTGGACGTTTTCGTCAATACTTAATATTTAAAGAGATATTTAATATTTTAATTCTCTGATATACTTAAGTATTAAATTGATAAGACGCTTATCTACAGCGGTGTTAGGGAAACGGATAAAGTAGTAGGCTTGTTGAACTACGCCGTCGTGAGTTCAAATCCTTTGAGGTTAACTCATTTTTTTTCTACATTTTTTTAGTTTCTGCTTTTTTTGTCCTGTTTCCTTGTTTTTTGTTTTTAATTTATTATAATTTTGTCATATGTATTATTTACAATTTACGGGGTGGTACACATCGTAAAACTTCAGTCAAATTTTGTAACTTTAATATCCGATAGATCGGTTTTTTTTTAATGTTAACCAAGTATGTTTTCCGGATAGTGTAAGAAAAGCAAAGTGCTCTTGCAATGCATCAGCTTTTATTAAATGTTCATTTTGTCGAAAACACTTATGTCTCTCGTGTTTCTGCGATACGTATCATCCCATAAATTGTAAATAATACATATGACAAAATTATAATAAATTAAAAACAAAAACCAAGAAACCAGAACAAAAAAAAACAAAAAAAGGCAAAAAGAACAAGAAAAGAGCAGAAACAAAAAAAATGGAGAGAAAAAATGAACTTCTCCCTACCGGGAATTGAATTCGCGACGGCATAGTTCAACGAGCCTACTACTTACTTTACCCGTTTACCTAACACAGCTGTTGATAACGGCTTTACCAATTTAATATTTAAGGATATCAGAGAATTAAAATATTAAATATCTCTTTAAATATTGAGTATTGACGAAAACGGCCGAACACGGGTCAACTTATTTTTCATCAAGATTCATCAGAAAAAGTTATATCAAAATCGATGACCCGACTGCTGTGAGGTCTCCTTGTAAGAGATTTTTTTTAAAAATGCTTCTATAAGTTACGAACATTTTGAAGGATAAAAAACGTAGATTTGTATGATTACTATTTCCTGAAGTCAGTCGCAAGGGAACCAACGAACTCTAAAAAAGCGCATCAGAGTCTGTATCATTTTCAAATTTCTGTTTGTATTCTTTCTGCTGCGAACCATCCCCACTTTAATATTAATTCCAACGAAACACCATCACTTTGATGTAATTGTTCAATTACTTCGCCTAAATATGTTAATAACCTTAGTGCCGTGTGATTTAATAGGTACTGTAACTTCACCTCGGCACAAGTAGCTGGCACATTAATTGCTTCTTTCACTGGATAGCAGTCTTTTTTGGCTGCTTGAATTTTAGAGTAGCTTGGAAAAAGCTTCTTATCGCTTGTACGAATCACCTCATATTGAGTTCGTGATAAATTAGCATCTACATATATGGCTAAAGCCCTGAACAACGATAATTTTTCTTTTTTTTGGTTGTGCAAATTTTCCGTATATGCCCTTCTAAATTTCATCGCCCTAGTTGGAGATGCTGCTATTTCGTGCACCAATTTAGAGGCTTCTAATTGTCCTGATTCGCGTAACTTCGATCGCATAGCAAACCGTAACTCTTCAGTGTCCACAGTTCTCCGCATTTGTTCTGTCTGTTTTCTTTTTCCGCGTTCAGATAAATCAGTAAACGACATCTTTGGTCGTCCATCTTTGTCTTCGGCTATTGGCAGATCTGCAATTCCTAAAAGCCAATTTTGATTCTGATTTAAGAATAAATCGTTACGCCTTTTTGCCAACTACCGTCGGCCCTTAAATTTATCTTAATTTTTGTAACTTTGTTCTTAAATTTAGGGTGCGTTTTACCTGTCTTTGATCAACACTATGGTCTTTTTTGCGTTTCTTTCGATGAGGGGGCAGAGAGATTTAAATTTTGAACAAAATATGGTCATATTCCCTGAAGTTTCTCCTTCAAAATAAGCCCTTCAGAAGGATTGAGAATTGAAAAGGACGCGATATACCCCAGTTTCAGGTAGGTAAGTCGTGTGTTCTGCTATTATATATACAGTAAAACCTGGATAAATGCAACGAATGAATGCTTGGATAAGTGCAACATCGCTATCCCCTCCACTTGGGGGGATCCCCCTAGGCGAACCGAGCCGCTTGACGAGGAAACCGTATAATATGATCCGACCGTAATATCGGTGTGACTAATACTAATTGAACGATAAAACTTTTTTATTTTTAACTTTTTCTTAATGAAACTTTTACTAACGCATTTGTGAGAGTTTTCTGATTAATATGACACCAAACACGATATAGTTTGAATTATATTTATAAACAATAGTAATCGAATAAACAACATAGAATTGACACCACGACTGAACATAAATGATGTCGGCTGAATACAAAAGATGTGTACGGACTCAGAATCGGCATGTCGGCTGAATAGAAAACATGTGTACGGACACAGAATCGGCATGTCGGCTGAATACGAAACATGTGTACAGACGCAGAATCGACACCTCGCTTGGATAAATGCAAGATTAAATGCCCAGAATTGACACCTCGCTTGGATAAATGCAACATTAAATGCCCAGAATCGCCACCTTGCCTGGATAAATGAAACCTTTGAAACCAGAGCCGACACCGCGACTGGTTTTGATTTCGATCTCTGTTGCTTTTCGCCAACCTTTAACATCAATTTTAGCAAGTAGTTATAATTGAAACTATATCGTGTTTGGTACCAGTTTAATCAGAAAAATTTCACCAATGCGTTAGTAAAAGTTTCAATAAAAAAAAGTCAAAAATAAAAAAGTTTTATACTTCAATTAGTATTAGTCACACCGATACGTTTCGGCTCTTTCCTTTGATCATCGGACCTCTCTCTTTCCGCCACTGTCTATCCCTTTCTACGTTCACGCTTGGCTGGTCGTCGCGTGTAACCCGAGATTCGACACCTCGCTTGGATAAATGCAACCACTGGGTCCCAATCTCGGTTGCATTTATCCAGGTTTTACTGTACCGGAGGTCTGAAAGGAATATGTACCAGCAGACCTCATATACGACTAAATGACCCCATTTATACCTCCAGCACTGTATTAGTAACCACTCTTGGCCAACGACACCTTTTTAATTAAGGTAGACTTAACCCTAAAGTGGTGCGGAAGAGATCCATTTGTTCAGTCATCGCATCGGTTTGAAAGTAATAAAATCATAAAATAGAAATCAACATCTATAAACGAAATTATGATTAAAAAGGTGTCGTTGGCCAAGAGTGGTTACTAATACAGTTCTCGAGGTATAAATGGGGTCATTTAGTCGTATACGAGGTCTGCTGGTATTGCTTTCAAACCTTCGGTATAGACGATGGACCATAATCGCGTCCTTTTCCAGCTCAGATTTAAAAAATTATTTTGTAATAGCCCAATCCTTTCTAAATAAAACAAAAAAAATCTAGTTCAATCGGACAAACAGTTCCTGATATAAAAATTCGGAATATCAAAAAGTGATCGATTTGGCGTTGAGACCGATAATTCAACATCGGTGTCAATAATAGTAATAAAATAATTTTTAACAAAAAAAAAATCCGACTTCGAAATGCACTAAAAAGTATAAAATAATTTTTATTTCATTTACATCTGTATTCCACAGCTATTCATACAATCTACTTAATCGTTAAATAGGATACTAAATATATTTCAAAGTTTTCGGAGGCGGCGCAAAATTAAAAACTTTTCCTCTACTAGGAAGATCCTAGTTCAGGTGTCGGCAACCAGTGACAAATGACCCATTTGATAAATTCAAGTAAACAATATTCAACGGGAATCAATATACCCATTACGAATTAACTATACTGCAGTTCACGTGTGCCGCACTTAATTCGCGCAGCTAATGACCTACTGAGGTATAGGGAGATTTTTAATAGTGCGTGTGATTCCCCTTTACAGCTTGCTTCTTACTCTGCGTTCACATCAGTTTTTTTTGCGACAAATAATAGGAATTTCATTGTATCGTGAAACTTTAAAATATCATCACCGGTTATCAGTTATCGTACGTCATATACTTCTGCCCACCATTTATATGATCACAAAGTATAATAAGAAGCAAGCTGGAGAGGGGAATAACACACGTTATTAAAAATCTCTCTAGACCTGGTGAGCGGCGCTTAAGTATGGTCTCTCGTGAACTGCAGTATAGTGCCTGTACATCAGGAGTGCTGCCAATTTCTGATACAATCGTTGCAATTACAAATGTTTTCAGCCGGACCTATAATATTTCTTTTACGACTTATTAATTACCAAGTTTGCCATACCACAATCAAATCGTTATTGGCAGCACCGTTTGTTCGGGTATTTTTAATTTTGCACCGCCTCCGAAAACTTTGAAATATATTTAGTATCCTATTTAACGATTAAGTAGATTGTATGAATAGCTGTGGAATACAGATGTAAATGAAATAGAAATTATTTTATACTTTTTAGTGCATTTCGAATTCGGATTTTTTTTTTGTTAAAAATTATTTTATTTCACACTTTTTAGTGGAACGAGCAGTATTTGAAGGATAGCGTATTAGTAACCAATTGGTAAAGAAACTGACGAAGTTTACTTGCAGGGACAACTTTTAAAAATCGCGGTCGGTATATTCCTTGGAGGGTAACCCTAAAGAATAGGCTTTTTATTATAATAACAATAGTTATTAACAATAAGAAGTTACATAAATTTTGGGAAATGGAATCATCGTGGAATGATCTACGAAATGTGAAAACTTTCATCACAATCGGTGCATTCCTTGAACCAGAATGTATTTTGCAATAATGAATATCGTTCGGAATAAAAAAATGCGAAATGTTTTTATAACGGGACCAATAGGGAGTTGTACTGTACAAGATGCAAAATGTTTCATTCCGATTGGTCCATCCGTCTTAGAATAATCGGTGAACATACACCGCACGTACATGAAATAGTACGTTTTTTGCAATAAAAACCGTTCGGAATGAAAAAATATAGAATGCTTGTTTAACGGGACCAATGGGGAGACATACTTTAGAAGATGTAAAAGGTTTCGTTCCAATTGGTCCATCCGTCTCGGAATAATCGGCGAACAAAGGCAGAAAAACTAACAATAGTTTTTCACGAATATCTCGAAAACTAAAGGTTTCCGTTAATTATGCATAATGAAAAAGTTGTTCAGAATCATGCCCCCGACAATATATTAAAAGATCATTGAAGTCATTCTATGTTGAGATTAGAAACTTCCCGTTTTTTTTGCAATAAAAACCGCTCGGAATAAAAAAATGCGAAATGTTTTTATAACGGGACCAATCGGAGGACATATCCTACAAGATGCAAAAGATTTCATTCCGATTGGTCCATCCATCTCGGAGTAATCGGTGAACAAAGCCAGAAAAAAAAAAAAAAATATACTGATCGAATTGAGTATCCTCCTCCTTTTCGAAGTCGGATAAAAATCACTGTAGATATCTGAGTAGCAGCTAATAGCAGCTAATTTTTTTTTTATTTCAAAGGCAAGATTTTGCCCTTTCAAATGATACCAAACAGAATGCGGGATTCCACGGGACTTTTTTTGAAATAAACAATAAAGATGGAAAATATTCAATACAGTATAATTCCAAAAATATTATAGATAATATAAAATAAAACTTGGTACAATTAAAATACATACCTGGCACGTTTAAACCCATCATAGATTAATTGAATTGAGTGAAAATTAAAAGCATAAATAATAGTTGTAGTTTTTAAGAATTTCGGAATTGTCTTCTTTAAACCTCTGTACCCACGTTAAAAATTAATAAATGTGAAAAACAAGTATACTACATTGTGGGCCAAATATTCAATTAACTATTTTCATAGTACTTTTGACTTTAGAGATAGTTTTCTAAAAATGACTTTTTACCGCGTTTGAGAGGCAAATACCCCACTGTGCGTCGTTTGATTCATTCGCACGATACTTCCGCATATAGGGTGCATGTTTTGTAGGTCTACCCATAGTTCCGTACTTCTTTTGACATATAACAACAAATTTTGATTTCAGCCACAATATCGACGGACTTTCAAGAAAAATCAATATTTCTCCATCAGACGCTCAAAGCAGATCTGACCCGTTTCTTTTTATAAATAAAAATTAGTCGCTCCAAGCAGATGTGGTTGGTTTGTTTTTTTAGAAACAATTGGTCGCTCCAAGCAGACGTGGCCAGTTTGTTTTTACAAACAATTAGTCGCTCCAAGCAGACGTGGCAGGTTTCGGATTTTTTTAAAAATAATAATAGCCAAAACAATTACCTTTCAAGCAATCTGCAAATGATTCAATTAATAATTGCAGTTGTCGCAATTAATTGAAGACGTAACGTTGCCAGGTATTCATTTCAACTGACTACGCGATCTGTATATGGGGTCTAGCTATGTTTGTTTATGTCGTGAGAACGATCGCAATAATAGGCCAACTATAGTAGAATTCCGTTACATTGAGTGAGAAGTGGAAAATAATGAATTTTGCGCCAATAAGTTTTTCATTGAATGCGATGGTACAAGGTCAACGAGGAACATGAATGTTTTTCATACGTAAAGCAAAGCGATATAAGTACAAAACTCATGGCAATGTTAAGTGGATCTAATATAACATAAATTCACAAATACTTCAAACACACTAATAAAATGTTGCCTGGGAAAAAAGGATTTGGCCAACAAAAGCACTTGGACAAAATATAAGATCATGTAAATTTGTGTCAGAAGGGTATGGGTTAAAAATATATACTGCATATACAGGGTGTTCGACAATAGGTGGGCAATATTTTAAGGGGTGATTCTAGGGATCAAAATAAGACGAAAATCATTCTTCTAACAAGTGTTCTATTGTCTCCTTTCCTAATCCACACATTCTACAGACGTTGTCCTCTTTCTTTTTCCAGTATCTGTTGCCTCTTTCTTCATTCCCACATCTGAACCTTGCAATCATTGACTGGTCCCTTCCTTTGTATTCTGCTTTCAAATAGTAAGCTCGGTTTTCCTCCCTTATCCCTCTGTATTTTCCGTTATACCTTCCTATTACTATCCTGTCATAAAATGATTGGCACTGCTCTGCTCTGTCTAACTGTGATAGATTTTCTGCTAGCGTCAGGTCTCCCGTGCATCTAGCTTTAACCTCCTTTATTTCTATTCCTTTCTCTTCGTAGTATTGTCTTCTCTGTTCTTCCCATTTCGATCTTTTCCTCTCGCATTTTGTATCTACCTCTTTCCAGCATTCTAGTATTATCTTGTTAATTCCTTTCGTCCTTGTTTTTTCTTCGTATCTCACTGCTCTCCTGCCTGCTTCTATTTTATCCTGCTAATTTTGTCCTCCTTTGTTTCATCCATTACTATATATGTTGGTGTATTGAAGTCCAATCCTAATACCCATTTTATGTACTTTGTATGTAGTTTTTCAAGTCTCTCCGATTCGCTCCATCCCCATATCTCTGCTGCATACATCATAACGCTTTTCACCAAGCTTCTGTAGATCTTCATCCTTCTTTCAAAGTTGTTTTTGAATCTCCTTTCTCCTATTCCCCATGTTTGCTTCATCACTATCATCGCCTTTTTCGCTGTTTCTCTCCAGTGCATCTCCGTTCCTCCATTTTTCTGGAAGTGATACCCTAGGTATTTGAAGTCTTTTACTTCTTCTAATTCTTCTTCTCCCCATTTCCATATCTCCTTTTTCTTCTGACTTCTTCCTTTCTTGAAAATTATTATCTTCGACTTTCCAGCGTTTAGCATTAACTCTCTTCTTTCAAAGTATCTTTTCATTCTGTTTATCATTTCCTTTAAGTCCTGCGGATGTATTGCTAATAGTACGATGTCATTTGCGTACGACAGTGACCAAAACTTCTCTTTTCCGATCACCATTCCTCCTGCTTGTCCTTCTCTCAATTTCTCTTCAAGGTCCGCCGTGTATAACGAGAATAGGGTAGGGCTTAGTGGACATCTCTGCCTTAATCCTTTCGTTGTCCAAAACTTTTCAGATACTTTCCCATTAACTCTTATCCTATTCTCTGTTTCTTTGTAAATTTCGTTAATTCTCGTTCTTAGAGTGTTACTTATTCCTTTTTCCTCCATAACCTTGCTCAGTTTTTCTCTGTTTACTTTATCGAAAGCCGCTGTTAGATCTGCGAAGAAAGCATATAGCTTTCCTCCCTTTTCTTTGATTTCTCTGTTTACCACGTAGTTCAGAATAAAAATGTTGTCCATTGTGCTTCTTCCTTTTCTGAAGCCTGCTTGCGTCTCTGGTATGATTTTCTTTTCCTCTAGTTCTGCACTTAATCTGTTCTCCAGAATCATCGCGTATATCTTGTATGCCGTATTTAGTAGCGTTATCCCTCTGTAATTCTTTACATCATCCCTATCTCCCTTCTTAAATATAGGGCTAATTATACCTACTTTCCATCTCCTTGGCATTCCTTCTCCCTTCCATACTTTGTTTATCAGTGTTGTGATTCTGGTGAGTACCTTTCTTCCTCCATGTATCCAGACCTCGTTTTCTAGGCCGTCTTCCCCTGCTGCTTTCCTTTTTTTCAATTTCTTAATTTGCCTCATCACTTCTTGCTCCGTTAAGCTATGTACAGACAGTGCGAGGCAGACTCGCGAGGCTGCCTCGCGAGGCGTGCCTCGCGATGTGTATACTTGCCTCGGTTTGAGGCTGCTTCGCTCCGAAGCAGCCGCGCAATGAGCCGATGATCGTCGGTTTTTTTGGCAAGATCAAACATGCCTCGCAGTTCGTTGCACGCTTCGTGTGGACACGTACAAAAAATGAATAGTGAGCAGTGCCTGTTTCTAATCGAAACGTACAAAGAGTATCATTGTACGAACATTATGGGACCCGAAAGATAAAAATTATTACAACAATATTATCAGAGAAGATAATTAGAGAACAATAAGTGCAATTGTAGGCAGACCTGTAGCCGAAATTAAAGCCATTTTATATAATTCTTTGATCCACCATCGTCGCTGTCGTTTCTCTGTCCTTTTATTTCTTAAAATTCGATGAATCACCATAAATGAAAACGCTGCAGTAGCCGATGTTGATTCCATGGTTGCTTCGCAGTTACTGTTGGCTCACCATGCCTCGCGAGATTGCCTCACATACTCTACTTAAAGTCGCGAGGCGACTCGATCGAGGCAGCTAACGGTTGAGGCAGCCTCACGAGTCAGCCTCGCACTGTCTGTACATAGCTTTATAAAGTAAAACTTGGATATATGCAACAAACATTGGGACCCAGGCGTTGCATATATCCAAGCGAGGTGTCGATTCTGGGCATTTAAACGTTGCATATATCCAAGCGAGGTGTCGATTCTGGGCATTTAAACGTTGCAAATATCCAAGCGAGGTGTCGATTCTGGGCATTTAATGTTGCATATATCCAAGCGAGGTGTCGATTCTGCGTTCGTACAAATCGTTTGTACCGTGCCGCGTTACCTATTCTACGTTCGTACACAACATGCGACGTGTTGCTTGTTGCATGTTGCGTGTTTCATGTATCTTTGGTGTACGGCCTGCCTTATACATATGTAGCCAAATCATATCGTGTTTGGTACCATTTTAATCAGAAAAATCTCACAAATGCATTAGTAAAAGTTTCATTAAGGAAAAGTTAAAAATAAAAAAGTTTTATCGTTCAATTAGTATTAGTCACACCGATATTACGGTCGGATCATATTACACGGTTTCCTCGCCGAGCGGCTCGGTTCGGCTTAGGGGGATCCCCCTAAGTGGAGGGGATAGCGATGTTGCATATATCCAGACAAACTTTTGTTGCATATATCCAGGTTTTACTGTAATTTCATTTGTATCCTGTTGTTCCTCTGTATCCTCTAATCTCTCTTCTTCTTGATCCTTTTGTTCTTTTCCTTCTAATAATTCCATGAAATATCTTCTTCAGCCCTGTATGCTTACTTTGTTTGTTGTTCCTATTCTTTTTTTCCTTACCCGTCTGATATATTTCCATATTTCATTTGTGTTTTTAATTTGTTCTATTTCTTCTTCTTCTTTCTTTTGTTGTTGGTCCTTCTTCTTCTCGCAGAATTTCTTGAATTCTCTCCTTTTCTGAATGTATGTCACCTTTCCCCTTTCCCTCCTCTCCATTTTCTCAGCTCTTTTCTCGTTTCCCTTTTTCTCTCTGTACATTCTTTATCCCACCATTTCTTGTACCCTGGTTTCAATTCCATTACCTTTACCACTTTCTTGAGTACCGTCCCGTTGATCTTGTTGCACAGCATCGCGAATTTATAACTACAACAGTCAAGTACACAATAACAATTTTGTCAATCAACCACCATACGGTCTTCTTGTCGACCGTAATGAAAACACTGCAATTTAATTTAAGCCTGTTCAATATATTCAGCTTACCTGGCAAGGATTAACAACTAAAAGAACGAATAACCAACCGTTTATTATACTAATTTAGAAGCACGACCATTCACGGTCAATAATATAATTCACAATTATACGGAAATCTACTAAACTGGTCGGAGGCATAGCTTGTCACGGAAAAGGCAATCGCTATTCAAGAACTCGGAATTTCCAGATAGTAAAGAGAATTTCTAAGGAAAAGGTTCTAAAACTCAGGACGTTGATTTTAGAACTCGTATTGTCCACAAAATTCGCGACACGCGGTTTACAATCTTTTACGGGTACTTTCACTTTCTACAGATATTTAGTTGGCCTAAACGAACGCCTAAAACCTTTTGTCAGATTAACTCTGCAGAACATCAAACTTTCATTCCGTGTCATAATCAGGACCCCCTGCCGTGCATCGCGTACTAAGAAACATTGGTCCTTCGAGCCGGATTTCCGGATTACAGTGCAATTCAGTGTATTACGAACTAAGTGCAACTCAGTGCCACATTGGATTAAGTGCCACAGTGAGTGCAACGAACATAAAACTTATTGAGTGGCGATACTCGGACAATATCCCAGCCACCCCACAGCAACAGAAGCAAGTCACGGCTTGTCACCGAGCATTCCACGACAAGGGTGGTCTCATCGCAACGGCTACACACTGCAAGGGATTGGGATACGAGTTAAGTTACGTTACGAACAATCTAATACGACAAAGGTAGGATCGTTAATTTGTTTCACCGTCAAATTATCTCCTCATACGCATCACGATGCCTAACAACTCCGCGAGTTCGAGTCACGCGCAAACCGCCACCCGCGGATCGAATATCGGTACCTTGCGGCGTAGACGGGGTCACATCCTCGGGCAGATTTCCTCTTTGAAGACCTTCCTCGATTATTATGAGGAGTCTGATTCACGCGATTCGTTCTTATTGGAAACCCATTTGAACGGCTTAAATGAGACCTGGAAGAAATTCGACGACCTTCAATTTGCCCTCGAAGAGCTCGACGAATCAGAAGAACCGCGTCGATATCAAATTCAAAACGACTACTACACCGCAATAGCCAGGGCAAATCGTCTGTTGCATAATGGACAACCAACAGGTTCCACGACACGCGCCGCTAATCCGTCCCCGGCATCCACCGCATCGGCACCGATGGCCATTAAACTACCTGAGATGCGCCGGCCGACTTTCGACGGGACAATAGAAGAATGGTCATCCTTTCATGATATCTTCACTTCAATGATCGATCGTAACGAAGATTTAACACCGGTACAGAAGTTTCAGTATTTACGTTCTACCTTAACCGGTAAGGCCGCGGCGTGCATCAAGGCGTTAAGCACCACCGACGCGAATTATCACGATGCAATCGAACTATTACGCGAAAAATACGACTGTCCACGTCGCGTCATATTAGGCCATTGCGACGCGCTGCGGGATATCCCAAAACTCATAAGGGATACACCGGAAGCCTTGGGCGATTTAGTAGATAACGTGAACCAGCATCTACGCGCATTGACGAGTCTGGGCGAAAATGTAATCTCATGGAATAGTCTTCTACTATCCATGATCTTATCTAAATTAAATTCAAACACGGTGTGGCATTGGGAACTGGCGCTCAAGGACAAAAGGACGGTACCGGCGTACACCGATCTTCTCGCGTTCCTCGAGAAACGGGCTAATTGTGCGCGAACATCAATCACGAGGGCAGCTCCAACCGCTGAACCTCGTGGATCGGGTCCTTCAGGAAATCCACGGGTCATGAAACATCGACCATCGAGAGGCCACGCGTTTCTGTCCACTAAGACTCGCCAACACCCGTACGAGGACCATAGAACAAACGACAGGCAACACATGTCAGCTCCACCTAGGCGATGCCCGGTCTGCGTCAAAAATCACATAATATGGTTTTGTGAGCGGTTCCACGGTTCGTCGGTCCGTGATAGGATCGCAGCCGTAAATAGAGCTTCATTGTGTCATAATTGTTTGAGGGACGGCCACAACGCGGACGCTTGCAAACACGGCACGTGTCGCATATGCCGCAAGAAGCACCACACGCTACTCCACCAAACAATCACAACCGCGAAACCCACCCCGCGAAGGGCGTCAGAGTCTTCCCAGTCGACGGAGACAACGCGGCAGCCGAGATGACTAACACCGGAAGCTCCAACGGGAATAAGCGGTCATAAAGCCTTCGTAGTCGACGCCGTTACGCAAGACCTTTTAGTGACCGCGCAGGTCTATGTTCTGAACAGGTACCATCAACCTGTCGCTTGTCGGACACTCATTGACACTTGTGCCTCGACCAATTTTATGACCGAGACTTTCGCCAAAAGGTTAGACATCCCTTTAGGAAGGTGTTCAATTCCCATCGGAGCACTCAATACTATGACCACAATGTCAAAGCATACGATTACAACGACAATCCAATCTAAAACCAACACGTACAACCGAACATTGACCTTCCTAACGATACCTACGATTTCCGCCTTCATTCCAGACCAACCTATTGACCGCACGCCTATAAATATCCCGAAAAACATACAATTAGCAGATCCAACATTTCACATACCTGCACCTGTCGATCTATTACTAGGCGCCGGAGTAGCATTGTCCTTATTGAGTGTCGGGCAAATAAATCTGTCACCTCCCAACGGTCCAGATTTATTCTTGCAAAAAACCAGATTAGGATGGATAATCGGGGGGAGTGCTCCAGCGTCCAAACCCACGCAAAGCACGATCTGTCATGCGACAACGACAGTACAGGACGATTTGGCGCGTTTCTGGGAGTTAGAAGAGGGACCACAAATCCAACAACTATCTGACGCCGAACGATTCTGCGAGGAGCATTTCCAACAAAATGTTCACAGGAATTCCGATGGCAGATATGTAGTAGCACTCCCGTTCAACGACAAGCTGCCGCAACTTGGGGAGTCCAAATCTAGGGCGTTAAAACGCCTGTTGGCTTTGGAGCGCAGGCTGCAGCACGACCAAGGTTTATCACAACAATATAAGTCTGTACTGCAGGAATACCAAGACCTAGGACACATGTCAGAGGTACAGGACACCGACGAAATCAACGACGGGTTTTATCTACCCCATCACGGGGTCACTAAGACTTCCAGTGACACTACGAAGTTACGGGTTGTGTTCGACGGCTCCGCAGCAACAACAACAGGCGTTTCGCTTAACGAGACATTGCACGTTGGGCCAAAGGTTCAAGACAATTTATTATATATCCTCATTAGGTTCCGAAGTCACCGGTACGTCCTGAATGGCGACATCGAAAAGATGTACAGACAATTTCTAGTCCGCCCCGAGGATCGGAAATATCAGCGAGTCCTATGGCGTGATCCTGCGGGCAATCTGACAACATACACACTAAACACAGTCACCTTTGGACTATCCGCCGCTCCGTACTTGGCCATTCGCTGCCTCTCGCAATTGGCTCAAGACGAAGGACACCGATTTCCTGATGCTGCGCAGAGTCTAGTAAGGGACTTCTACGTAGACGACCTACTAACTGGAGCACCAACGGTACAGGGAGCCTTGGCCTTGCGAGACCAAATGATCCAGTTATTAAATTCAGCCGGGCTACAAATACGACAGTGGGCTTCAAATCACAAGCCACTCTTACATGGATTACCCGAACAACACATCAATAAGAGGCTTCACCTGGGAGAGTCCTCGACAATAAAAACTTTAGGGGTTGTTTGGGATTCCACTGATGACACGATTCGATATTCCGTGACCAATATCATACCCACGAAATCCGTTACCAAACGGTCTATCAGTTCTGTCATCGCGCGAATTTACGACCCTTTGGGCCTTCTCGGACCAGTTATAATTATCGCGAAGATTTTATTGCAGAAGATCTGGACAATGAAGATTGATTGGGACGAGTCGCTGCCAATGACCGTACACACAGAATGGGTGCAGTTTTGTACGCAATTATCTTTATTAAATAACGTCACGTTTCATAGGAATACACTCATCAGCGAACCAACATCCATCGAGTTACACGGCTTCTGTGATGCCAGCGAACGAGCATATGGAGCCTGCGTCTACCTTCGTTCAAGGAATGCGGACGGTCACTATCAGGTTGAACTCCTGTTGGCAAAATCTAAGGTAGCTCCGCTAAAAACCCAGTCAATTCCACGATTGGAATTGTGTGGAGCGATACTCCTAACCTCATTAGCCACAACAGCACAGAAGGCTCTACACGTCACCATTAATCGCATTTGCTATTGGACCGATTCCGCCATAGTATTACACTGGCTGAGAACATCGCCACACTTACTCAAAACTTTTGTCGCGAATCGAGTCGCCGAAATTCAAGGCAACACGAACATCGAAGACTGGCGACACGTCCCAACCGCAGACAATCCCGCAGACATCATCTCCAGAGGCCGATCACCTGAGGAATTCTTACAACCATCAATATGGCACCACGGACCGAGGTGGCTACAAGAAGAGGAAACACATTGGCCTTCCGGAAACATATCATGTCCAAACGATCTTCCGGAGCAGAAAACTGTCGTTTGCCTAACCACTACCTGTCCTGATATCAATTTCATTGAACGATTTTCATCATGGGGAAGATTAATCAGGGTCATCGCATACTACCTGCGGTGGAAACGCAGTCACACGGCAAGGGGACCACTCACAGCTTCGGAACTGAAGTACGCTCATGATGTCATAATAAAATTAATACAACGAATGCACTACACTGAGGAAATGAAGAAACTAACAACGGGCAACGGCCAGACATTAAAGGGCGGACTTCGACGGCTAAACCCATTCATTGACCGCGACGGACTTCTACGAGTCGGTGGCCGACTAAAGAATTCATTCATGCCATTCGGTCAACGACACCCGATCATTCTGCCGAAGACCCGAGTCACTGCATTGATACTAGGAAATGAGCATCGTGCTAATTTACACTCAGGTACTCAGGCCACCCTTTATGCGGTCAGACGGCGCTACTGGCCCATTGACGGCCGAGACCAGGTCTGGAAGGTCATAAAGACCTGCGTCCGCTGTTGCCGAGCGCAACCGCCGCCTGTGGATTACATCATGGGTAACCTACCCACAGCCAGGGTCACGGAATCTCGACCATTCACTAATGTGGGAGTCGACTATTGCGGACCTTTCTTCATAAAGGAAAGAAAACATAGAAATCTCAACCGGGTCAAGGTCTACGTTGCAGTTTTCGTCTGCCTCGCCGTAAAGGCGATCCATTTGGAGCTCGTTAGCGAGTTAACCACTGAGGCTTTCCTGGCGGCCCTCAGACGGTTTATCGCTAGAAGAGGATTCTGTACGGACCTGTATTCGGACAACGGTTCCAATTTCGTTGGAGCAAACAACGAGCTACGTGAACTACGCGCACTACTACAATCCGACGACCATCGCGAGAAGGTCACCACCTTTCTCGCAGAACGCGCCATCAACTGGAACTTCATCCCTCCGTTGACACCTCACTTTGGAGGACTTTGGGAGGCTGCGGTGAAGTCATTCAAATATCATTTGAAACGCGTCGCAGGCGCAGAATTATTCACCTTTGAGAACTTCAACACCCTAATTATTGAAATCGAATCCATATTGAACTCTCGTCCACTCACTCCAATTTCATCTGATCCAAACGACCTCCTGGTCCTCACACCTGCTCATTTCTTGATCGGCGACTCCTTGACTAGCTTGCGTGAGAGAAATTTCAGAGATACTCCATCGAATCGCCTTTCCAGTTGGCAACACGTCCAAAAGGTGAAGCAACATTTCTGGACCAGATGGCACCGAGAGTATCTCAATGAGCTGACCACCCGCAGAAAATGGACAACAGGAGGCCATGCTATAAACGAAGGTACCATCGTGCTCCTCAGGGAGGAAAACACTCCCTCTCTGCACTGGCCCCTAGGCCGAGTCGTCAAGGTCCATCCCGGCTCCGATGGCATCATTCGGACCGCCACCATAAAAACGGCCAAAACCACGCTAGATCGAAGCGTAAAACGATTCGTTCCCCTGCCCGTCTAGACAGACCAGGACGATCATTCATGAATGTTAATTTAATTTAATGTAACTATACGTAGACCATAAGTTTCCTTTTAACTATTGGAATCATAACCTTTGCTTTAGCCATTCTTAGATCATAAGACCTATACCACTATACGAACTCAGACAGCTGCACACATACTAATATCATTTGATCGGTGCCCTCTCAACGGGGGGAGGATGTTGCACAGCATCGCGAATTTATAACTACAACAGTCAAGTACACAATAACAATTTTGTCAATCAACCACCATACGGTCTTCTTGTCGACCGTAATGAAAACACTGCAATTTAATTTAAGCCTGTTCAATATATTCAGCTTACCTGGCAAGGATTAACAACTAAAAGAACGAATAACCAACCGTTTATTATACTAATTTAGAAGCACGATCATTCACGGTCAATAATATAATTCACAATTATACGGAAATCTACTAAACTGGTCGGAGGCATAGCTTGTCACGGAAAAGGCAATCGCTATTCAAGAATTCGGAATTTCCAGATAGTAAAGAGAATTTCTAAGGAAAAGGTTCTAAAACTCAGGACGTTGATTTTAGAACTCGTATTGTCCACAAAATTCGCGACACGCGGTTTACAATCTTTTACGGGTACTTTCACTTTCTACAGATATCTAGTTGGCCTAAACGAACGCCTAAAACCTTTTGTCAGATTAACTCTGCAGAACATCAAACTTTCATTCCGTGTCATAAACAGGACCCCCTGCCGTGCATGTGTCTTGTGAGTTATACCAACCCCAACAGGGTTCGAACCGTCTTGCGCTCTGTCCCAGGTACCACCGGTCACCAAGACCGTCAGAGCCTTCATTCGCTCGCATCTGGCAAACAGCCTATACCTGAGTCATCAATCGCTCTTACCTGGGAGTTATCGCCGGTTCTGTGCAAACACGCACCTTAAGACTCCCACATGCACCGCAGCCTGCTGGGTTTTCCGGCAGCTTACATGGGAAATGTCCGGCGAGCTGATTTGCTGAACACTTCAGCCTATCGCCAATAGCTAAATTCAAAACGTTTACTAATTGGCCCTTTTTGGTCAACGCCTACCTCGTCGGACTACCTCTCTGCGGCTTCTTGCTGGACGTTTTTGACACGGACATTCATTCGAACACGAGTCGTCAGACAATTCACAAGTCTTACCGGGCCAGTCTTCGTCAGATTCGAGCCGTGAATAATTCGAACTTAGAGTCCACGGGATACTTCGATTCTCCGACCAGTAGAGTAAATTCATATAGGCATCGTGCCACTTACGTCATAATTCTATTTGGTATCAACCTTGCAATAAACATATTATCATATTTAACCTATATTTAAGCGAATTATTATCCTTAGCGTCTTAATTGATATTAAGGAGGTACAGGGTTCGTGGTGGTGTCAACCGGTTATAAAAACAATATCGGCTTCACATCGCGAACGCGTACTAAGAAACAGATATTATGTACCATTTCTTCCATCATTTCGTTTGAATCCTCCTTTTCGAATTCAATTTGTTCCACTTCCTCCTGGTAGTGTCTCTTTCCTTCCTCCGTCCAAAGCCGTCTCTCCTTCCATATCTCTTCTTCTTGCTTCTCTACGCTGGTTTCTCCATAAATTTCTAATTTCAGCGGTAAATGATCTGACTCTATCCTCTCTTCTATCCTGACACTTCTGATATCTTCTTTAATTGCTGGGTCTACTAATACATAATCGATTACTGTGTTTCCTTTGCCCCCGATGAAAGTATATTCACCTTCTTCGTCTCCTTCAAAATTACCGTTCATAATTTCCCATCCGTTGTCTTCTACCATTTCTATTAGCCTGGTTCCTTCTATGTTTTTTATCTTATCTCTCGATTTTCTCGTTTCTTTGTCCTTCCTATCCTCATTGCTAAATGATCCTTCTAAACCTATTCTTGCATTGAAATCCCCGCCGATTATAAGTCTTTCTTCTTTCATACCTCCGATTGCAGCTTCTATATTCTCTCTCGTCTTTTTCATATCTCTGCTGTATACCGTGATTATTCTCCATATGTTACCTTGTATCTCAATCTTCCTTTCTTGTATGTCCGAATTTTCCTCCTGTGTATCTCTTTCTTTTATCCTTTTCTTCACTCCGGTTATGATGCCTCCGCTCGCTCTACCTTTGTTCTTCTCTTTTTTTGCCAGTTGACATTTCCAGTTGAAACTGTTCGGCAACCTGTTCTGTAACCCATTCCATTGTTTCTCGTCTACCCAAGTTTCAGTTAGTCCTACAAAATCGTATGTCTCCACGTATTCCCAAAATTGCTTATCTTTATTTTACAGACCTGCGACGTTCCAGAAACCTATCGATAATGTCTTATTCTTTACCTGCTGCTTGTTATGTACCTTCTGTTTTCTTTTCTCGTTCTTTTCATTGTTGTAATTTCCCTCTCCTCCCCTGTTCGTCTTTTCAGACGCGGGAGGAGTGGTACTTAGAGCCTTATCTTCTGTCGCGGTCCCGTTTCGCTCGGTGTCTCTCTCTGAAATTAGAGAGTCACCGAACTTTGTCGGCTCCAAAATTTTGCCTCTTCAAGTCCTACTCCCTCTTTCCATTTGAAAATCCTGTCGTTTATCCTTACCTTTCTGTATCCTATTTTCACGTGTGCTCCCTGCTCTCTCTCCGCTTTCGCAATTCCTAAGATTGCCTTCTGAGTTTCTCTTTCGTTTTTTGTTAAATCATTATCAATGTATATTTTCTTACCTTTCAGTTTGCCCTTCTTTATCATTATCTCCTTTTTCTGTTGCCAGTTTCTTAACTTTGCTATCAAAATACTCCCTCTCTCTCCCTTTCTCGTCCAGAAAGCATCCTCTATTTCCACCTCCACCTGCAAATTTTCTGATATTACCTTTACTGCCGTATCTTTCGGTGTTTCGCCTCTTGGTAGATCTTCTCCTTTCAGTGTGATATTGTTTCGTTTCTCCCTTTTTTCTCTTGCCTCCTCTTTTCGCTCTATACGGTTTATTCTTTCAATTAATTCGTCCGCCTTATCTCTTTTCGTTTCTAGATTTTTAATTCTCTTCTGTATTTCTTCTTTTTCTCGCTCCCATGCTTCTTGCTTTCTTTTCCACTCTTCTTTTAGTTCTCTTATTTCCTTATTTATGGATTCGTTTTCTTTCTTAATATCTTGTGTGTCCTTCTTCACTGTCAGCACAAGCTCAGTCAATCTGTCTAACTTGTCCATTTTTATATCTTTAGGTTCGCCTTCTGTTCCTTCGCTTTCTGTTCCTTCCCCTTCCGTAGCTTCTTGCGGTGGTGATCTTCCTACTCTTCTTGCTTTTTGGAAATTTTCTATCAGTTCTTTCTCCACTCTTCTTCTTTCTTCTTCTGCTTTTTCTTCTTCTCTTTTTCTTTTAAAAGAGTCCAGCAATGATCCTTGGCTGCCAGACCTATACTTCCCAAGCTGTTCAGCTAAAGTCGGCCTTCCTCTTTTTCCGGAATCCTTTGGGCTCTCCGTCTCTCCTGTCTTACTCATCTGTGTTTTTCTCTCTCTGTGTTCGCTTCTGTGCCTATACTTCTTTACGTGGCTGCGCCAGACTTGACGCGGCCGCTCTGGTCTGCCTCTAGATGTCACTACCTTCGTTCTTCTTGTGGCGACCTCTGCTGATGGTCGACCGTCTCGCCGAAGCGTACACTTCCGATAAATTTACCGCGACATCTACTTCCGGGAAAAGCGTCGTTTTCCCGTTCCGGATGGAAGTTTTTCCATTCTCGTGGGGACGTTTGAAGCGGTAGCTTTGTGTTTTGAGAAACTTTGTATTCCGTTCGTGGGTGTTCTCATCAGAGAATTTAAAACCGTTGTTGAGCGTTCTAAGCTGTGTCAAGTGCATTAGGACCAGTTAAATATACATCGTAATTACAAATTTATAATAATTGACAATTAATAAAACTCTATATGAAAAGCGGTAGTGAGCTTGTTTTCCATCAATTGATAAAGTAGGAATCCTAACTCCTAAGGAATCACTTATTCCTACATTCTTTATCTTATCAGTTTATCATCCAATCGATCTACATTTATCGACGTATTATTCCACGTCGTTTATTAATCTACAATATCGACTTTTTCCACGTAGCTCATTAGTCAACCTAACCTCTTACCTCTTTCGCCAGTCTCATTTCTTTTAAGTAACTTGTTTCCGTGTACTTTTTTGATGCCTTTATACACCTGTGATCTTTGGTTTTTCCTCTCTCCAGCGGTATTTATTGCACCTCTATCCGTTCAGATTTTCCTTCGGAATTGATTGATTCTGTTTCACTTCTCTCCGACACGTACTGCCTCTATAGCTATCGTCACGTGACCCCCTACTTGTACTTGTAACTTGTAAGTGCATTGAAATTTTCAGCATGCCCATAATTTATTTGAATCTACGAAAGACATATTTTAAATTTTCAATATAGGCTCACATAAAAGAGATGAAAAATTACCCTTTACTATTTTCTTTCACGATTTCAACAAATTGTAATTTTTTAAAGCGACAAAAACACATCTTAATAAATTAATTTGTATAACTTCTCAAACAACCTCAAGTTATTTGGTCCAATTTTAAATGAGGTATTCTATTTTAAACGGTGTTTAGACACTTTTTACACTCACTGTACTTATTCTTTGTACATTTGTTGGTTACAGTTAAGAGGGTATGAACATTTTTATCATTGACTGTACGCCGTTTTAAATATTTAAGAATATTTACGTTCCATATAAACTACTGTAACGTCCGGGAGTTATTCACGAGCACGCTACTGCGCCGACGCGTAGGGAGAGCGGTTCCCTAAGAGAAGGCGACTCGTATTTTTAACCGACTTCGAAAAGGAGGATGTTACTCAATTCGATCAGTATGTATTTTTTTTTTCTTTTTGTGTGTGTTCACCGATTACTCCGAGATGGATGTACCAATCGGAACGAAATCTTTTACATCTTGTAGGGTATGTCTTCCGGTTGGTCCCATTGAAAAAAAATTTATCATCTTTTCATTGTTATTGCAAAATACAGGAAGTTTTTAATGAAAAAATTGCACGATTTCAATGACTCTTTAATACGTTGTCGGGGATATGATTCTGAACAACTTTTTCATTATGCATAATTAACGAAAAGCTTTAGTTTCCGAGATATTCGTAAAAAACTATTGTTACTACTACATTGAATTCTACGTATGCCTACGTGTCTCTACCGGTGTATGAGTCAGCATGCATTCACCGGTTCTCTACTGTTTCTTGTATACATACATGTATACTCTCCAAGGCATGAACCGATTGCGATGAAACCTTTCACATTTCCGCGATATCTCACTTGCAAAAATTTATGCAATTTGTTATTGTTAATAACTATTGTTATAACTAGTATGGAACTTGTTATCGCTAAAAACTATCGTTATTGCAATTAACCAATAAGAACGGTAAACCACCTTACGCCATCCTACAAATACTGCTCGTTCCACTAAAAAGTGTGAAATAAAATAATTTTTAACAAAAAATACAACCGACTTCGAAATGCACTAAAAAGTATGAAATAATTTCTACTTCATTTATACAAATACCCAACAGCTATTAATAAAACCTATTTACTCGTTAAATAGTATACTAAATACATTTCAATCTTTGCGAAGGCGGCGCAAAATTAAAAATACCCGAATATACGATGCTGTCAATAATGATTTGATAGGTTGTCGACGCCTGAATCTTCCTAGTATAAGAAAAGTTTTTAACTTTGCGCCGCCTCCGAAAAGGTTGAAATGTATTTAGTATACTATTTAACGAGTAAATAGGTTTTATTAATAGCTGTTGGGTATTTGTATAAATGAAGTAGAAATTATTTCATACTTTTTAGTGCATTTCAAAGTCGGTTGTATTTTTTGTTAAAAATTATTTTTATATATATTGTGACCCTTTTGGGAGTTCACTCTATACTCTCTTCACACACTTCTTTCGTATAAACGTTGGGCGCCAGCCACTCGCGGTGGCAATCAAAATTTGGACAAAGGGACAGAATGGGGGTCGTTACAGGGGATGGGACTCGTGGCACTTATGTCCTTACAATATCGCGGGGGAGTACGCGAGGAGGATCGTTTTGGGAAGGGAGAAATCTCAGGGTAAGGAGGTTTTCTGGAAGTTCGTCTACGTTACGCGTGAGGATGCTTTTAGGCGGGAATGTTAGGGGTTGGACAGAGAGGGTTTCGAAAAACGTGACGTGGGATAACCGGCACGATACGCGGACACGTAATTCCGAACTCGAAGGTTACCGTTGCCGAAACTCACAATACTACTGAATCGCAGTTTTAATAACGCAAGGGACTCACCCAAAATCTCACACACAATCGCACTCTTTACAAAATTTTCTCTCTATAATCGCTATTCGATGTTCTCAGAATCTCTATTTAGGTAGCCTAGGCTCAATGACGGCTCGTCGTCGCTGCCGCGACGATGGGACCGTCGCGGGATGATTTTTGGGGAGGGGATGGGGACTAGGAAGGGGGGGCCTTTTCTGGCAACGGAATAGGTTGGTTATCGATTGTCGATCGGCTGGTGTTCGGGATCGATGGGGCCGGCTGATCTCCTGCGGTGGCGGGCGGATTGAAGTCTTCGGGCTCGGCGACAGATGGCTCCGGGTGGACATTTGTATCAGCTGCTGGGCCGCTTCGTCTCTTTTTCCGAAGTCCCGCGTTGCTTTTCCTCTCTGGAAGGGTTGAAGGTCTGTCGCCGGCCTCGTAGCTCCTTTTTGCGGGTGATCCCTGTTGTCTCTTTTCCGTCGCCTCCATCGGCCCGACACCGGCGGGCGGGGAAAAGGGGTGAGGTGTTAGAAGTGTTAAGGGTCATTTTAAGTGGGATTTGAGGTGGGAAAAGCGCAGTGATTGTAACGGGGGGGCACAGGTGTCACCACGTTACAACACCCCCCCGCCTTGACCGGAAACGGGAGATACAACGGGTAGGGATAAGGACTTAGGCGAACAGTAGTTTTGAGAGAAGAGAGATCCAACATCGGCGGGTTGTCGCGGACACTCATCCTTCCATGCTGCGCTCTCATTCAGGGGGCTCGCGGACATGAGCGACCCTCCTGTTGACGTCTCATGTTGTATGAGTTTTAAATGGGTGGACCTGTAATGTAAACGGGTTAGTATCTGGCCGAAATCATGAGGGAAAAGGGGGGAGAATCTAAATATTGGGTGGAGAAATTATTACTTAATTTTACCTGCCTTGGGTTTTGTGGTTCGTTGTGTCAAAGTTTTATGTGGGTTAAGGGAAGGTGGGAATTTTGGTTTCTGGTATCGTCGCTTACGGCTTACGCAAATGGAATTTTATTATTGTTTATTTTCGTTTTCCGAGATTTGAGCGCTAAATTTTGTTTCATTATTGTCGATATCTAGGAAAATTCTAGGTCGTGGAATAGGTAAGGACATGAGGGGAGGTATGGAGGGTTGGTCTGTTTTTATTACGTTTATCGTAGGGTTTAGGGGGTGGTTTCGGGGTCGTCCTCGTCCTCGACGAGGGGGTGGGGTAGGAGCTTGTTGGGAGGGTATGATTTGCATAGGGTTTGGGAGTATTTGGACTTTTCTGGGCCTCCCTCGTCCACGGCGAGGGGGTGGAGTAGGAATGGGTGTTGGAATTATGATTTGAGTATTGTGTGGAGGTATCGGAGTTTTCCTCGGTCTCCCTCGCCCTCGGCGTGGGAGTGGAACTGGAGTGGGTGGTATGTTTATTATCGGTGGAGTGTTTTGGGGTGCTTGGATTTTTCGGGGTCTCCCTCGTCCTCGACGAGGCGTTGGGGTAGGGGTAGGCGAGGAAGGGGACGTTTGCGTGGGAGTTTGTTGTGGTATTTGTTGGGTGGAAATGTCATGGGTTTGTGAAGAAGGTCCTGGCTGAGAAATATTGGTAATATCTTGACTTAAGGAAGGGTTTTCGGAAATTGAATCGTCAAAATTTGGAGGGGGTCTGAAGGGTTTAAGGTCTTTAATGTGGACTTTAGGAATGATATTTCCATCAGAATCTTTTAATTCGTATACAACGGGAGAAAGGATTTTTGAAATGGTGTAGGGACCTGAAAATTTAGGGGCGAGTTTGGACGCGAAATTGTGAGCAGCGGAGGAAAGGATTCGTTGGCGTCTCATGACGAGGTCACCAATTTGGTAGCGCTCGTCACGACGCCCACGATTATAATAGGAGGCTTGGCGGTAGGAGGCTTTCTCTAGATTTCGGTGGACAATGTCGTATAAAAGGGTTAACCGGGAAATGCGGTTGGACCATTCTTGGGGATTTCGGGGAATTATTAAAGAATCGGATTTAATTTCGTGGCGGAGGTTTTGAATAGGACGGGGGTTTCGACCAAAATTGAGGAACGCGGGAGAGACGAGGGAAGAGGAATGTACGGCGGTATTATAGGCAAAACAAAATTCGGGGAGGTGTTTGTCCCAATTTCGATGGTCTTCTCCAATAAACGTCGTGATCATGGTTTTGAGAGTTCGATTAACTCTTTCTACAGGATTTGCTTGGGCATGGTAGGGAGGAATTGTCGTCTGTTTGATTCCGTACGTGGTCAGTCTGTTCGTTACGTCTCTGTTGCAAAATTCTGTACCGTTATCCGTAAGGAGGAATTTGGGACATCCCCATCGGTGGAGGACAAGGGACTCAAAAGCGGAAAGGATTGGTTTGGCGGAAGCTTTATCGAGGGGTTTTACTTCAATATATTTTGTGAAAAGGTCTTGGAAAACGAGGAGGTATTTATTTTGGGATTTACTGGGAGGGAAGGGACCCATAATGTCAGCAGCCACGACGGTCCAGGGCGCCTCCACCGGGCGCTCCCGCATCAACCCCGCCGGTGGCCGCTGCAAAACTTTGCTTTGTTGGCATTGAAGACACCGTCTGACAAATTGGACTACATCCTGAAACATTCCAGGCCAATAGAAATCTTGCGTCAGACGGTAGTAAGTCTTATCAATGCCAAGGTGACCGGATTGGGGAGGATCGTGGGCGTCGGAAAGGGCTTTTTGGCGTAAGGAAAGCGGGAGGACTAATTTCCACCCGTCAAGGTCGGGGACGATGGGATCTAGAAGGAAATTAGGACGGTGGTAATACAATCTATTATCTTCAATGGTCCAGTCGGGATATTTGGAGGGAAAATCTCTTACGTCACGAAGCTTATTGGAGTACCATGGCTCAGGATCGTTACCGACGGCTGCTACGCCGTCTATTGGGTCGCCATACATTCGGGAGAGAGCGTCTGGCACGACGTTGTGGGTTCCCCTTCGGTGGACGATTTTCATCGGCTGGCCTTGAAGGGTCAAGGCCCACCGGGCCAATCGTCCAGTAGGGTCCTTAAGGTCGTGAAGCCACCGGAGACTATTGTGGTCCGTCACCACAGTAATTTCGGACCTTTCGATATATGGGCGAAATTTTTGGGTTGCCCACACGACGGCCAGACACTCCCTTTCCGTCACGGAGTAGTTTCTCTCCGCGCGAGTGAGGGAACGGCTAGCGTAGGCTATCGGGTGTTCTTCACCGTCTACGGTCTGGACGAGAACTGCCCCGACAGCCGTATCGCTAGCGTCGGGACGAGCCAGGACGGGAGTTTTGGTGAGGGCCGTTTTCAAGGTTTCAAACGCGGATGCTTGCTCGGGACCCCATTCCCAAGCAACATCCTTTTGTAGGAGACGGATAAGGGGGGTTTGGTCTTTGGAAACATCTTTTAAAAATCGAGAATACCATTTCACCATTCCAAGGAAGCGTCGGAGTTGTTTTAGGGTAGTGGGTGGAGGGTAGGAAAGTATGGGTTCTATTTTTTCTGGATCGGCAATCATACCGTCCTTATTTATTAAAAAGCCGAGATATCGGACCTCGGAACAACAAAATTCGCTTTTTTCACGGTTTATTTCTAAATTCGCCTCTCGTAGTCTGGTCAAAACTTTCGCGAGCCATTCTAAGTGCTCCTCGTACGTGTCGGTCGCGATTACCACGTCGTCTAAATACGCGAAGATGTGTGGCTCCCAGTCGGGAGTGATCAATTTGTCCATGATGCGTTGGAAGGTTGCGGGGGCGTTGGTGAGGCCGTAGGGCATGCGGGTGAATTGGAAAAGGCCTCTACCGGGAACTGCAAAAGCGGTGATTTCTTTACTGGAGGGATCGAGGGGAACTTGGAAATATGCTTGGCTAAGGTCTAATTTGGAAATATAACGGGCAGTTCGGAGGCTATCGAGGATACGATCCATGCTAGGGAGGGGATAGGCATCTTTTTTTGTGACTTTATTAACGTCCCGGTAGTCTATACAAAATCGGTAGGAGCCGTTGGGTTTGGGAATTAGGACGGGACGACTACACCAGGCACTAGAGGAGGGTTCAATTATACCGGACTGGAGCATGGAATCTACTTCCTTCTGTGCGGCTTCTAAGACGCGGGGAGCCATGCGACGAGGACGTTGTTTAATAGGAGGGTGGTTTTGAACATCAATAGAATGTGTAACAAGAGGAGTGGTTCCTAAGGTAGAGGATGGGGGTGGGATGAGGCGATCAAGAAGGGTTTGAATTCCCGAGATTTCCTCGGGGGTTGTTTCGGAAAGTCCGGCGCAAGCGGGGTTCATGGGAAAGGGATCGGGTGAGGATTCAGGGTAGAAGGGGTGAAGAGGTCCGTTCGGAGTTCGCCACGTCCTTAGATCTCCGTCTATGGTAATTCCAAACCGGGCGAGAAAATCCATCCCTAGGACTACCTCATACCCCAATGACTCGCTTGCGCGGAGGGGGAGGTTGTGGATTTCGTCATCGACCTGGATCGCGACGGTGACCTCTCCGAGGATTCTCTCTTTGATGTTGTTGGCTAGGATCATGCAGGCTTGGGAAGGGGTTAAATGGAGTCTGAATAATTGAGCGATTTTGGGACCTGCATAGGAATGGGTTGCGCCGGTATCAAGGAGGGCTTGGAAGATATATTTACCGTGCTGCAAGGGGAGGAAAATGCGATTATCGCCGGGATAGGGTTCTGTACGGGACTCTACTAAAGGGGATTTCCTTGGAGTTGGAATCGGTGCGGTTGAAGGAGTTTTCGGGGGTTTCTGGACGCGGGATTTGGGGGGTTGGATCGGGTTTTTCGGGGAGGTCGCGTCGACCCTTCCCGCCGACCTCCGCAGGCGTTTCCCGACAAACAATTCGGGCATTCCGGTGCGATGACGTCGAACTTGCCGCACCGGAAGCAAAACTTCCTCCTCGGCTGCTGGCAGGCGCCGAACCAATGCCCCGCTTGACCGCAGTTCCAACATTGGCCGGGAAGGGAGGATTGGGTGGAGGTAGCCGCGGGACGAGGAGGTAGTTGTCGGGAACCGGAGGTCGCTCGGGAGTAGGAAGTAGGGCGGTTGGGGATTGACGCGTTCAGGGAGGTTGGGGCACGGTATCCGGCAGGGGGTGGTACCATGGGAAGGGACATCAAACTGGGGATTTCGGTAATGGTGAGGGGAGGAGGAGGTGTAACGGGACGGTTGGAGGTTGAGGTTTGGGGACGGTTCGAGGCTGGTGCATTTCGTGGGGTTTTCGGGACGGATTGGGATGCTGAGGAAGGTCGGGAGTACTCAGCGGCTGCCGCGAGTTTCGATCGCGGCCCTCCCGGCGGGGGCACGTACCCCGTTCCCGGGATCGTGAGGCTCCCCGCCGTCGGTGGCCCGCGATACTCCTCGCTGCTCCGCTGGGTCTCTTCCACCCACCTTCCCAGACGGAGTAAATCGTTAAAGGAATTGGGAGGGTGGAAGTCGACTACTAATTTGTAGCGAGGGTGGAGATTTCGAATTACTATTCCTAACTGTTCTGGAGTGGATAGGGGAGGTTCTAGACGACGGAATATCACTTGTAGTTTGGAAAGGTAGATGGAGAGGGGTTCCCGCTCCCCTTGGGTGCGGGTCATTAGGTCCATTCTTAGGCGGTTTTGGTAGTTGCTCGGGGTGTAACATAAACGGAAGTTGTGCAGGAATTCGCCATAACTGGCCCAAGTATGGGCCTGCCCCCGTGCCCAGGCTCGCGCCTCTCCGGTTAAGGCATAGGGGATAGCTCGGATCAGTTCGGATTCAGTAAGGTTCTGGGTGGTGGCAGCCTCGGCCAAGGTTTCAAGGAATTCCTCCCCGTCTTCCCCGGGGGCTCCCGAAAAGGAAATCTTCCACTTACGGAATAATTCCGCAGCGCGAGCCTCGCCTGCGGCAGGAATATGGGAAGGTTGGGAAGAATTCCCTAGGGGATGAAAAGGGTTGGTTCGGGAAAGGGAGGGTTCGGCGAAGTGCGGGGGTAGCTGAGGGAAAGAGGGGAAAAATGGAGGACAGTATGGGCGTTGGGAGGGGTATGGAACGGGGTAAGTGTAATCCATAGGGTTTGGAGCTTGGGTTGGTGCAGGGATCGGTTGTGGCGGGAGGAAAGGATACTGGGTTTCAGAGATTCTTTGTAGGAGGTGGGTACTACTTAGGGGAGGCGGAGCTGCCCCTAGGCTAGTACGGTACGGGTTGGAGGCATTTAGAGGACGAGTTGGAGGGTTAGGGGGTGGATTTTGGGGTGCTGGTATCGTGATGGGATCGATGAATGGATTTAAGGGGGGTGTAGGTAAGGGGGTGGAGTGCTCGCCGGTACTCGGGTCGGGCGCGAACGTAACCCTTTCGCGCCGTTCCCCGGCAAGCTGGGACTGATTTAGATCTATCGATGGAGGATTAACAGGAGTGGGACGGGAAACAGAAGTTACTGTAACAGTCGTGGTGGTTAGGGTGGTGGTTGAGGTCAGGGTAGCGGGGTTGGGAATGTAAGGTTGGGGGCGTATTTCGGGAAGGGATCGGTAGGAGGTTTCATAAGTGGGTGGATCGGCCGTTTCAGGCTCAGGATCCTCCGGTTGGCGGGAAGTAGGAAAGGCGGTGGGATGCGGAGGGGAATCATCGACAGCCGGGGTCTCCCATGCCGTAAAAAGAGTAAATGGCAGGCGATCCCCGGCTGTGTCGAGCGTGACATCCCATGGCGCGGCATTCGGGCCGAGTACTCGCCGTATTTCCGCGCGAACGTACTGGTCCTGGAGATCCTGTAACTTTCCCCGTATATTCAACCGCGCGTGATCCATGAGCTGTATCAGCTCCACTACGTCAAGATTACCAACGCGCTCTCTTATTACCGGTGCCTCCTCCGAATCCATTTTCGCGATTTTTTTTTTTTTCGCGTTCCCGGCGGCAACGATACCAGAAAAACTGGGGAAAAACAAAAAGGGTAAAGGATCCTGAAAGAAAAGAGGGGTACAATCGCAAAAAGAAAAAAAAAATATACAAAGCAATTCGACACAACAATACCCGGTTTTATTAATAAATTTTTTTTTCTCTGGAAAACCCAAAGCTCGGTCTTCGGTAATCGGTTCTGGAAAAAAAAGGGGCCAAAGAAAAAGAGAAAATCTGAAATCGAAAAGGCTCGATAGAGTGCTCACGGTCGGCGAAAGCACGGCCGGGCCCTCAATATCGGCAAATCGCGAGCAAAGTTTTGAATTTGGGAGGATACACAATAGAAATATATATTTCGGCACAGATAACAATACCGTTCCACTAATTTCAATAACGAGGACGGTTCGGTCGAAAACGGCGTACGTCGATGACTCAGTGTTTATAGTCCTCTAAAGCCGGGTATCCACCGGTATCAAACGCCCGTATCGTATCACCGTTCCGAACCCTTATGAACAGGCAGGCGTTGCCTTGTTGCATGCAACGGCGTGCTGCGGCTCGGACAACATTTCTTCGTTTCTTGATAGAAACGGTTAGGCAATAGGACTGGGCCACTACAGGCGAGGAGTTTCGTTTTGCTGCGCGGCGTTCCAAAGGAACGGAGGCAACGGATCCATCCGAAAAATTTGTCGATTCTTTGCTGTTGCATCGAAGGAAAGGTTCATGCGTTGGCACTTGACATAGCGTTTCGTGCCGTCACTTGGGTTTCAATTTATTTGAAATCTTGCGGTATTATTGGATTCATTTCAAAAGCGATGAAATTATTTATGAATTTAATCTAATTTAATTTAGACAAATTTTATCGTCTAAATATATTTAAACAGATCAATTATCTTCGGTGCTACGCTGTACATAAAAGAGCAATGTTAATAATCACCTGTGTGATTATTGAAAAAGGACAATGTTAATTTTCCAGAGATTTTTCCGTTGCCGAGTATCGAAAGTTCTATTGGTCTGTGATACGGAGGCGAAGGAACGGGCCGATCCGAAAATTGTCGGTTTCTTGTCGTTCAAAGGATTGGTTCGGAAACCACTTGAAACGTAAAAACAACATACCCAGGCGAAGGCCCGAAATGCTATGTCAAGTGGAAACATGACACTTGAGGCACGAGATAATATGATTTGGAATTGGATACATCAGTGAGATAATACTAATGCAACGACTGAACTTTGTTATTTTTCATTTTTTTCTTAAAAAACTGTTACCAACATATTTGTGACGTTTTTCTGATTAAAATGATACCAAACACGATATGGTTTGGATAATTACACTAAAGAAACAGCATGCAGCAAATCGAAACTTCTCGCCTATAGGAGTTTATTTCAAGACACGAAGAACTATTGTCCGAGCCGTAGCACGCCGTGGCATGCAACGAGGCAACGTCTGCCTATTCAAAAGGGTTCGGAACGGTGATACGATACGGGCGTTTGATACCGGTGGATACCCGGCTTAAGACGTTCGCGGATCGGATTTCAAACCCACGCCGCGTTCGACCGGCGGCACTCGACAAAAAATGTCAACAGGAGGTTCTCGGCAACGGGTACCTTCCGCGTCGCGGTTTCGAGATCTTTCGAATTTTTAACGGTAGAAATACAAAAATTTTTCCTCTACGCGAGAGTTTTTTGAACAGAGATTTTCCAGGCCCCACGTTGGGCGCCAAATTTGTGACCCTTTTGGGGGTTCACTCTATACTCTCTTCACACACTTCTTTCGTATAAACGTTGGGCGCCAGCCACTCGCGGTGGCAATCAAAATTTGGACAAAGGGACAGAATGGGGGTCGTTACAGGGGATGGGACTCTTGGCACTTATGTCCTTACAATATGCAGTTATTAATAAGCACTTATGTCCTTACGTTTTGGGAAGGGAGAAATCTCAGGGTAAGGAGGTTTTCTGGAAGTTCGTCTACGTTACGCGTGAGGATGCTTTTAGGCGGGAATGTTAGGGGTTGGACAGAGAGGGTTTCGAAAAACGTAACGTCGCTGCCGCGACGACGGGACCGTCGCGGGATGATTTTTGGGGAGGGGATGGGGACTAGGAAGGGGGCCTTTTCTGGCAACGGAATAGGTTGGTTATCGATTGTTGATCGGCCGGTGTTCGGGATCGATGGGGCCGGCTGATCTCCTGCGGTGGCGGGCGGACTGAAGTCTTTGGGCTCGGCGACAGATGGCTCCGGGTGGACATTTGTATCAGCTGCTGGGCCGCTTCGTCCCTTTTTCCGAAGTCCCGCGTTGCTTTTCCTCTCTGGAAGGGTTGAAGGTCTGTCGCCGGCCTCGTAGCTCCTTTTTGCGGGTGATCCCTGTTGTCTCTTTTCCGTCGCCTCCATCGGCCCGACACCGGCGGGCGGGGAAAAGGGGTGAGGTGTTAGAAGGGTTAAGAGTCATTTTTAAGTGGGATTTGAGGTGGGAAAAGCGCAGCGATTGTAACGGGGGGCACGGGTGTCACCACGTTACAATATATATAAAGGAGGGATTATAGGTTCGGGTGGCACGCGGTAAAGGAGTAAAATCCAACGTTAATTCCTTTCTCAAACAGTATGTGAATTTATTCAAAAAAATTGATGTGTTGTTTGTTTATAATATAATAATAATAAAAAAAGGTAAGTAATGTAAAAAAATATTGAATATAATGGATTAATGTAATTAAGTAACAAAGGTTGCGCCCTGTTTTTGGAATACAAAAAGAAAATAATTATATTAGTAAGGTACAATGAGTACGCCCTGGATAATAAAATACAAAGAAAATAAACTGATTAAATTGACAATCGCGTTTGTGCTAAAATGAAATACAACGAAAGAAAATCAGATTATTAGTTACAAAGTGATTCGACCTAAAATAAGAATACAGAGAAAAATAAACTAATTAGTGAACGCGGCTCTAGATACGATTATCGAACTTTAAATCTATAATTTGAATTTATAATATAATTTAAATAAAATGATCGATTGTCGGAAAATTGGCTAAGATTCGTTCTGACACTGTAGGAGCTAGCTCATTCGGCCGCAGTACGATTTCTGTGCAACTTAGCCGTCACTGATAGGCCGGATCCAAGGAGCTTCTGCTTTCGCTCGCTCGTTAAGCTAGGTTGCGAACCTGATACGTATGAGAACCGCTGCGAACCGGTAGTCGAGCGCTCCGGGTCCGACGCGGAACCTTTGCCGTCTTGCCGACAAAAGAATTTATGCTACTGAATTCTAAATAAAAATCGTACCATAGACCCGTGTCGGACTACGATCAGAATCGAAGTGAAGTAGCTCTGCGCGGCACGCTCGTATTGATACCAGAGAACTGCTGACGTAGCAGTTTTTTCTACATGTACTATTGATACCGGAAGTGTTTGGACTTTGACCCGCGTGTATGTGACTCTGCGCGTATCGCTATCTCTGTCTACGCATAGTTGCTATCTCTTCCTATTCTGCGCTCTGTTACTATCTCTTTCTACTCGCTGTTTCCATCTCTGTCTATCTATTCCGCGCGCAGTGTCGATCTTTTATCGACGTGACAATTATCGATCTATATTTTTGGAGTATAAATTTTTTGTTAAATATAAATATTAAAAAATACAAGATTCTTTTTTTAGTTATTGAATATGAATATAATTATTAATTTGAATCATAGTAATACAATAATAAAAAAAAACGAACTGTTACAAATTTTAATTATATAAAAACGGAAAAATAAATGAATGTTTTAATAAATGCTAATAATGAAATTCTTTTTTGTTTATTATTCTTCTTGCGGGATGTTACACTATTATATACAGTAAAACCTGGATAAATGCAACGAAAGAATGCTTGGATAAGTGCAACGTCGCTATCCCCTCCACTTGGGGGGATCCCCCTAGGCGAACCGAGCCGCTCGACGAGGAAACCGTATAATATGATCCGACCGTAATATCGGTGTGACTAATACTAATTGAACGATAAAACTTTTTTATTTTTAACATTTTCTTAATTAAACTTTTACTAACGCATTTGTGAGATTTTATGTGAACATAAATGATGTCGGCTGAATACAAAAGATGTGTACGGACTCAGAATCGGCATGTCGGCTGAATAGAAAACATGTGGACGGACACAGAATCGGCATGTCGGCTGAATACAGAACATGTGTACGGACGGAGAACCGACACCTCGCTTGGATAGATGCAACATTAAATGCCCAGAATCGACACCTCGCTTGGATAAATGCAACATTAAATGCCCAGAATCGACACCTCGCTTGGATAAATGCAACATTAAATGCCCAGAATCGCCACCTTGCCTGGATAAATGAAACCTTTGAAACCAGAGTCGACACCGCAACTGGTTTTGATTTCGATCTCTGTTGCTTTTCGCCAACCTTTAAGGGGGTAGACACGGCACGTGACGTCACCGATTCGGGACGTCGGCATTACAGTAGTTTTTTTCGTTGGGCCTGGTGGAGCCACTTGCGTGTTTTGTTACGAACTTGAAAGGTTTAATTCTCAGCTAGCGTGCGCGCAACACGATCTAGGAAGGCAACAGCGCCTCAAGTATTTTTAATAAAAAGTATGTTTAATTTTAAACACATTCAAACGCTCATCTCAAAGCGAAACATTGGCACGCGTTTAGAGTGAGATGTACGGTGATCATGGGATCCTTCTTTCAACCCAAATGATAGAATTGTCCCGCTCCGATAAATTCTGACTGATTAAACGCGTGAGTTTTACAAAGTGCACCGTAGTTCAGCACTCCTCGCTGCTGAAAAATATATACCTACTCTGAGGAACGGAAGGAACGTGCAATCTGAGAATTATTTTTAGAAAAAGTTATTAACTTTTTAAAATAAATGTTTCTTAATTAATAAAAGTATACAGGATACGTCATGCAATTGGGACGGGTTATATCTTGAATTTGGTAAGAGATAGGAAAAAGCTGTTTATGTAAAAGTTCAATGGTATGATAATGTATATTTTTCTGTGATTTCATTTTCTTCGTGTATGCAACGATGCACTCAAAAAATGCAAATCCACTTTTTATTTAAATGGAATTGCGTTTTTTTTTTACTTGTGTCAACTCCTTGAAACATTCTGCATAAAAAAGTACTATGGTACTATTAGAACTAAGAAATGGAGGGACCTCCCGTCTATACAGTAAAAGTTGAATATGTGCAACAAAGATTGGTACCCAGACGTTGCATATATCAGCCGAGGTGTCGAATCTCGGATTATGTATATGCGATGGCCAGCCAAGCGTGAACGTAGAAAGGGACAGACAGTGGAGGAGAGAGAGAGAGGTCCAATGATCAAAGAAAAGAGCCGAAACGTATCGGTGTGACTAATCCTAATTCAATTATAAAACTTCTTTATTTTTGACTGTTTTTTACTGAAACTTTTACTAGTGCATTGGTGAAATTTTTCTGATTAAAATGATACCAAACACGATATAGAATGCGGCGAGGTTGGTTATGGGGCGCTGTGAAAAATCCAGGCGGGCGGCAGTCAAAACTTAGCGAAAAGGGACAATCTCAACATTCAGAATGAGAGAAGGACAACATGGCTGTAGCGCGCCTCACTCAGCGTTCGGGCGTTGTTGCCTTTTTCGCTTGCCTTCGCAGCACAGTTCGAGTGACGTAACCAAGCTGACGCTTGATTCTGGCTACGATTCCAGATCGTAAGCCTTTCTACTTAGACGCCACCTTATAAGTACTAGCTGAACTAAATTTGTCACGTAACTTGCTCTGTAGTACCCAGATAATGGCGGAACTCATCTTTGGGAATGCTTTTACGGGAATCGGTTATTCGTCCTTATATGAGAAGATCTTGAGCTGAATAAGGGCTCATTCGAAAGAGGAAGGTTCAATGAAGGGGGCTCAACAAATCGTTTTAGTCACAAAACTGTTATAGTTACTTAAAATGTACTTGGATTCAGCGGGCGTGTTTTCTCGATTTTTCCTCTACTTTGGACACTCATATTATTAGATATCAACACAATCTCGTTAAATCATCGGTTGAACCCCCTGCATTGGACCTTCCTCTTTGGAATGAGCCCTCACCCAGCCCTATGTGTTCTCTTATAAGGACAAATAACCGATTCCCGTAAACCCATTAATAGGCCCATTTTTGTCGGTAATGTCACTTCGCTGCATTACCCGTGTCTACCCCTTTAAGAGAACGATCCTGGACCCCTCGTCCTGGAGGACCAAATTGCGCAACTAACGGTGTTCGAGAGCTAAACGTTTCGATTGCAAACGATAATCTAGATTATATTAAAGCATCTTCACCCTATTCAAAAAACACCGATAGAATCTTTAAATTTCTTGTTGATACGGAAGCAAACGTCTCTCTCATTAAAGCCTATAAATTAGTTCTGAGTACCCCCTTTAATTCAAAGGATAAATTAATATTGCACAGTCTTAGCCCGAATATTCCCGTAGAAACGGTAGGCAGTTGTCAAATTCCAATACAATTTCGAGATTGTACCATCGATACTAAATTCTACATTCTAAATCAAGCAACAAACGTCCCTTTTGACGGCTTATTAGGAAGAGACTTTTTGCAGAAAGAGTCTGTAACTATCGATTATCAATCTCACACATTAATGCTAAAATCATTGCCAATTCCAATTCAGCTAAGTCCTCAAAAATCTGAAAATCAAGGTACGAACCTAATTGATCTCAAAGCTCGAACGGAAACTCTTATCGAAATCGAAGTAAAAAACCCCGAAATTCGTGAGGGTATTATTCCGGAATTAAAATTGCCAAAGGGCATTTATTTATCGAAAGCGATAACTAAAGTCAACGAAAACAGTAAAGCTTACGCAACCATTTTGAATACGCGAATAATAGATCAGAAAATAGAATCAAGTTCTGTATGTTTAGAACAACTACCGCAAGAAGCTACCTCTCTGTTATTAAATAATTCAAATACCTCTCAATCAAATCGTAATGAGCTGTTAAAGGAAAATCTAAGGTTAGATCATTTGAATTTAGATGAAAGAACATCGGTTTTAGATATCTGCGTAGAATATAACGATATATTTCATTTATCGGAGGATATGTTAACTACAACGAAAGCTATTGAACATGAAATTAACGTAACTGATCCGACTCCTATTTACACAAAATCTTATAGATATCCGAAAATCCACAAGAATGAAGTGAACAAACAAATCAACAAAATGCTAAAACAGGGAATAATACGACCTTCAGTGTCCCCATGGTCAGCCCCCCTGTGGGTTGTCCCCAAAAAATTAGATTCTTCGGGCGTTCGAATGTGGAGAGTCGTGATTGACTATAGGCGTTTAAATGAAGTAACGGTCGTTGACGCTTTCCCATTGACCCTAGATTTAGCCTCTGGTTTCCACCAAGTTCCAATGCGAGATTCTGACAAAGGGAAGACGGCTTTTTCGACACCGTCGGGCCATTATGAGTTCACTAGAATGCCATTTGGGCTTAAAAACGCGACTGCGACCTTCCAAAGGTTGATGAACGCGATTCTAACGGGATTACAGGGTCTCCAATGTTTTGTCTATATCGATGATTTCGTCATTTGTGCATCATCAATTCAAGAGCATACTATGAAATTAAGAGCAGTTTTCGATCGTCTCAGGAAAAATAATCTCAGATTGCAACCAGATAAATGTGAATTTATGCGACAAGAGGTGGTATATTTGGGTCATATTATATCAGATAAAGGCGTGCAACCGAACCCAAGTAAGATCAACGCCATTGCTAAATTTCCTACTCCTAAAAACCAAAAGGATATTAAAGTTTTCTTAGGTCTCGTTGGTTATTATAGAAAATTTATTAAAGATTTTGCGAGAATAGCTAAACCTCTAACAATCTTATTGCAAAAAGATATCCCTTTTGTTTGGACTTCTGAACACTCTAATTCATTCGACGAATTCCGTCGAATACTAACCACACAACCGATCCTTCAATATCCTGATTTTAATAGAGAATTCCTTCTTACGACTGACGCTTCCAATTACGCGATAAGTTCCGTATTAAGTCAAGGTACGATCGGGAAGGACCTTCCCGTGGCATATGCTTCTCGAACGTTAAATAAAGCTGAACAAAATTATAGCACTACGGAAAAAGAGCTACTTGCTATTGTGTGGAGCATTAGACATTTCAGACCCTACCTATACGGCAGGCAGTTTACCATTATTACGGATCATAAACCATTGATTTGGGTATTCAATTGCAAGGACCCGGGAAGTCGACTAGTACGTTGGCGACTAAAATTAGAAGAATACAATTATAAAATAGTGTACAAAGCAGGGAAACTTAACTCAAATGCGGATGCACTGTCCCGTTATCCAGTAATAAATATTGTTCAGAATACCCATTCTTTCGAAAATTTCATAAAATTCCATTATAAGAGTCTTGATATTCCTAAAATCAAATCCATCCCTTACGACGAATTTAAATATTTTCCAAATGCATTGTTCTATTCGAAGGATTTGGACGATAATAATTTGTTCTCGGAAATGTTACGAAACGAGTATGACATGTCCAGAATTAGAGAACCCGATGAATTACACTCACTCGTTAGACTTGTTAAAGATTCCCAGGTAACATATCTTTGCATTTGTAAGCCATTTCATTTTGATAAATTAGAATATAAGGAAGTATTTTATTCATTGCAAACTCTATATAAACATTTACAAGAAACCAATTATACAGGGAACCTTTACATTCACGATGTCAGTATTAACAACAAAAATATTAAAAAGGACATGTTCGGAGAAATTATATACTATATCTTCAAAGACACGAATATCACACCCATTATTCTAAATACTGAACGAATTACTCCCAAATCGCAGGACGAAATCACAAGAATCCTACAAGAAAATCATGATTCAAAAGTAGCAGGCCATTCCGGTTTCCTTAGAACATATAGAAGAATTAAAGAGTATTATAAATGGCATGCCATGAAGAAAGATATAAAAAATTATATAAAGAAGTGCCCATCGTGTCAGGTCAACAAAACTAATTTCCGACCCTCGAAGGCCCCGATGGAAATTACAACTACTTCCAGTAAACCGTTCGAAAGACTTGCCATCGACATTGTCGGACCTCTACCTCAGACCATAAATAATAACCGTTACATCATAACTATGCAAGACGACCTAACCAAGTTTTCATATGCCGTGCCCATTCAGAATCATGAAGCGCAAACTGTCGCCACAGAACTCTCTAAATTCATAACTTTATTCGGAATCCCTAAGACTATACTTACTGATCAAGGAACAGATTTTATGTCACAACTAATGAAGAATCTGACCAAATTGTTCAACACCAAACACTTATTATCTTCTCCCTACCATCCCCAGACAAACGGAGCTTTGGAAAGATCACATTTAACCCTAAAAGATTACCTGAAGCATTACATTAACGATAAACAAACGGATTGGGACGAGTTCATAATCTTCGCAATGCTAGCCTACAATACGCACGTGTATAAATCAACCGGCTTCACGCCATATGAAACACTCTTTGGAAGTAAAGCACACCTACCCAGTAATATAACACAGGAACCAACATTAACTTATTCCTATGACGATTATATAGTTAACCTAAAGCAAAAACTAAATTACACACAAAAGATAGCAAGAGACAATTTGATACAGGCCAAAACCAAGTCAAAAGCTTATTATGATAACAAAATCGTTTCCCATAGTTACAAAGTTGGCGATTTAGTGTATGTCCTAAACAAACAAACCACTATAGGACTAAATAAAAAACTCTCACCAAATTATAAGGGTCCATACAAAATAATAAAAATTAATTCAAATAGCACTGTCCAAATTTAAAAAAACAGAAAATTAATAACTTACCATACTAACCTACTGAAACCTTCTGTTTCAGGAGATGGGGACGAATAAAAACCAACACCTTTTATTCACACTATTAATGCTAGTAATACACATCTTTATTATTCCTAATCATGCTCACGTAGTTAACAAACCCTATTACGATATTTTCGATTTAAATGACCATATGGGATTATATTACAACCAAATAGGAAGCGTAAAATTCTCAAATTCTCAATACATTTTATTAACTCATATTAATCTCACAAATGCAGATTAAAAGCACGACCTATTATTTAAACTTTATACAAGATCTTTGACTATGTGTACCCTCAGTCCCAAACAAGCTACATATAACAACAACGCATATTTCTGTCAGAGCTCTCTCGAAAATATACATCATATATTTTAACAATCAAAAGTAAAATAGAAACCATAAAACATATGTCAGATAATCAACCGAACGTAGGAAAGAGAGTATTTAAAAGAGGATTATTTGACGGCGCATCTCATGCTTTACGCTGGCTATTCGGCACTCCTAACGCTGAGGACGCCAAATTTTACAAAGAAGCAATAGATTCAATTGTTCACGAAAATAGAAACGTCCATTTACTAATAAAACAGCAAATTGCGATCATAAGCAACACTATCCAAAATTTTAATTTTTCCACCTAGAGTCTCCGAGCTGACGAAGATAAACTCAATGAAAACATAAAATTATTTAACAGTTTCTCAAATTCAATAACCAATTACTTGAATGATATTTTCAGACGACATCTTATTTTGGAACAAGTATTCTCACTAACTCAGATTCTCTCAGAATTAGATAAATATTGCAATTTGATTATCTCTTCCATTGCACTAGCAAGACAAAACATATTACACCCACAAATAGTTTCTCCTCAAGACCTTTCGTATGAACTGAACAACATCGTTCTCCAGAACGGATTACAATGGCCTATTCCGTTAACATACTCTAATATGTACAAATATGTCAAGTTATATAAATTAAACGTAGTCTATACCCATAATATATTAGTTTTTGTCATAAGAATTCCATTAGTTGAAGAAATGCAATATGAGCTTTACGAAATATTACCATTACTTATTCCTCATAACACCTCAAACACCTACCTTTATGTTCAACCTAGTTTTCCTTACATGCTACTAAGTATAAATAAGGTGTATTATGCAATGCTCCAAAATCTCGAGGTATGTCAAATGGCCGATACCAACGAGCGCATCTGCCTCATCAACCACATAACTCGGACAACCGGACAACCAACATGTGAAACAACACTATTTACTTCCAACCCGAGAGGGATACCCTCATCATGCCAGATTCTTACAGTCAAAGGTGACTTCGAGAAATGGTACTACATCCAAAACAACAAATGGATTTTCACTGCCACATATCCACTACTCTTGACGCTCACATGCACCTTGACGCATATCGAGGATGTCAAGTTAAAATCAACTGGGATCATTCGGCTCGAACCTCAATGCAAGGGTTATACCGAGACGATTATTCTGGAACCATCACAAGGTATTACTGCAAATCGTAACCACAGCTCTTCAATACATAAAATTCCCGAAGAAGATTGCTGTCCGAAGGATCGTGAGAATTCCTCAATCACACCGATACGATTAGCATCAATCAAAATCACAGATGTCAATACCGAAGAATTGAAATACTCTAACCATAAGCTTATCCAGTTGGATAATCTTTTACAAAAAGAATTGAATAAGCCCGTCATCGTTCAACACAACTGGTGGTACATCATTGCTTTAAGGGGGTAGACACGGGTAATGCAGCGAGGTGACATTACCGGCAAAAATGGGCCTAAAAAGGGGTTCACGGGAATACACTTTTCGTCCTTATATGAGAAGATTTAGGGCTGGGTGAGGGCTCATTCGAAAGAGGAAGGTCCAATGCAGCGCGGTCTGGTCATGGTTCAACAAAATTGTGTTGATATCTAATAATATGAGTGTCCAAAGTAGAGGAAAAATCGACAAAATACATCCGCAGATTCCAAGTATTTTTTAGGTCACTAAAACAGTTCTGTGACTCAAACCGTGACCAGACCGCGCTGCATTGAACCTTCCTCTTTCGAATGAACTCTTATTTAGATCAAAATCTTCTCATATAAGGACGAAAAGTGTATTCCCGTAAAAGCATTCCCAAAGACGAGTTCCGCCATTATCTGGATACTACAGAGCAAGTTACGTGACAAATTTAGTTCAGCTAATAGTTATAAGGTGGCGTCTAGGTAGAAAGGCTGCCGATCTGGAATCGCCGCCAGAATCAAGCGTCAGCTTGATTACGTCACTCGAACTGTGCTGCGAAGGCAAGCGAAAAAGGCAACATCGCCCGAACGCTGAGTGAGACGCACTACAGTCATGCTGTCCTTCTCTCATTCTGCATGTTGAGATTGTCCCTTTTCTCTAAGATTTGACTGCCGTCCGCCTGGATTTTTCACAGCGCCCCATAACAAACCTCGCCTCATTCAAACTATATCGTGTTTGGTATCATTTTAATCAGAAAAATTTCATTTAAAAAAAGTCAAAAATAAAAAAGTTTATAACTGAATTAGTATTAGTCACACCGATATGTTTCGGCTCTTTCCTTTGATCATTGGACCTCTCGCTCTCTCTTCCACTGTCTGTCCCTTTCTACGTTCACGCTTGGCTGGCCATCGCATATAATCCGAGATTCGACACCTCGGCTGAATACATATATGAATTGTTGCACATATTCAACTTTTACTGTATAGACGCGAGGTCCCTCCATTTATTGGTTCTAATAGTACTTTTTTGTGCAGAATATTTCAAGAAGTTGACACAAGTAAAAAAAAAATGCAATTCCATTTAAATAAAAAGTGGATTTGCATTTTTTGAGTGCATCGTTGCATTCACAAAGAAAATGAAATCACAGAAAAATATACATTATTTACTCGTCATACATTTTTTACGATGAACCGGTTTGCTGCGCCCAACAACCAAGTGCCTGTGCCTCACTAAGGATCCGAGGTCAATAAACGACACTTGTTGTTTCAAGATCGTCAACACAAACGTCAACACCGGACCCACAACGAGAAGGCAACTATCCAAACTCCTGGAAGAAGAGGACCGATCCAGATTAGAAGAAAGAGCATTCGACCCTCTGCCAGTCTATTCTAACGATGGTTGGCGGCGAGACGACCCTTCAACCAGACCTGTTGGTCAACACGGACTAAGAAGATCAACATCCCGCGCACCTTCAATAAACATGGATTGACCCAATTGCGATTCCCCGAAAAAGAAAAACTTGTAATCACATAGTTCAACCCAATCTTTTATTGTTTGTTCAATGTTAAAGTAGTATTAGTGTAGGTATAAATGTATAGGATTAATAATTGCTGTTACTTTCAATTTCTCTAGATTTAATGATATTTACTCTTAGGATTAATCGACTATCTAAACACGAACAAATATTCACATTCTAAGTATTAATCTTCATCCTGTTAACTTATGCCTTATGATATTATTTTTTTTATTTTTTTTATTTTTTTTATATAGAACCTAACCATGTAAAGTAGTTTTAAAATTTTGTGAAAAGCGATCCTAAATATTTTAGAAATTAGTAGGTATTTGTATTACTTCGAAATTTCCTGTATCGTTCACATGCTAGTAGAAAAGAGCTAGCATACAATTTAATTAATTTACGTTTTGCGGAACCGTAAATTAATCTAACAAGGGGAGGCCAGGACATATGGGACACGGATTTTGATGGGGCTTACATATGTTGTAGTGTAGGTGTAGTACACCAACATATGTTTCAATGTTGGGTCCAACACTCAATCGTTTTCGAAATATCGCTTTTTTTTTTTATTTTATTTTTTACATTCCAATATGTGACAATTATCATAAAAACATATAAAACAATCAAATTCACGGCACCATGCAATCTAATAAAGCATGCTTGATCGCACCTACATTTTTTTGTTTTAATTTCTCGATACTCGTACTGCAACCGACAACGCATGAATCAGAACTGACTCTCGAATTGAACAAGGTATCTTGAAGAAAATATCGTATCGCTTCCTTCTGTTTATTAAATAAACGCAGATAACACCTGGTGGATTCGAAATCAGAGACAGGAGAACGAGTCTATCTCATCCCTTTCAACGCTGCATCAAATTACCCGGCGATGGGCTGATAAAATAAACGAGTACCAAATACATTTTGTAAATTAATGAAGTAAATTGACACAGAATAGAAAAATTCTTTTAAATGTTAGTAAAGTGCAATTTCCACGAGAAATTAAAACAAAAAAATGTAAGTGCGATCAAGCATGCTTTATTAAATGTGCATGATGCCATGAATTTTATTGTTTTATGTGTTTTTATGATAATTGTCACATATTGGAATGTTAAAAATTAAACTAAAAAAAAAAAATTCGACTTCATTCGGAATCGAACTTCAGACGTTCGATTACGAGTAAGGCCCGTTACCAGCGCCGCTACTTTCTATTACGGTAACAAAGCTTAAAGTACTTGTACTTCAACGCGTCTATACTTTTTTTTATAAATATTTCGAAAACGATTGAGTGTTGGACCCAACATTGAAACATATGTTGGTGTACTACACCTACACTACAACATATGTAAGCCCCATCAAAATCCGTGTCCCATATGTCCTGGCCTCCCCTTGTAAGGATGGGAGGTGTCAGATACTCCTGAGTCAGCTATTTTTTCTTTAAACGTTAGAAACCAGGCATCTGGTTAATACCGAGTTCCTAGTCCCTTCAAACACTTCCTGTCATAAATTACTTTTACCAAAATCCTAGACTTTCTCCTTTCCCACTCCTCTGTACAAACCCTTATAGTTTTCCCCTTAAGCTTCTCCTCGTTTTCTCAACCCCCGGTTTTCGTCAAAAAGTTTTCGAACTCCGTTCTGAACGCATCGTCTTGTAAAATAAAGATCATTTTGCTAACACAAATAAGTATTCTCGTGATTGCTATCCTTCGGGTTCACGACAACACGGTCTTTTCGCCGTTCGTGTGACTTTCGTTCTATACAACATAAACACTATGTCACTGTAACCGATAACATTCCACCGCTAGTCATTAATTAATATTAATGTAACTGTTATAAAAAAAACAATATAATAATAAAATGGAACAATCTGATAACAATTGTAAGTATTATTTCAACTTTAATAATGGCAAAAGAGTACAAGAAAAATTAAAAGAAGCTCTGGAAAATGCATATATTGCATGATTCCGAAACATGCCTGTAATTCCTTTCTCCCTTTCAGATCAACAGATGTTTCGTGATACAGCAGCAGCAGGAACAGCACCAGCGGCAACTGCAGCAGCTGCAGCAACAACAACAACAACAAATGCAGCAACTGAGGGAGGAGCTCCTCCCTCAGCAGTAACAAATTCACCAACCGAGGGAGGAGCCCCTCCCTCAGGAGCAAGAGATGGCAAATAAAAATAATGAGGCGAAGCCACCGCGAAGTATGTATCACAGATTCTTTTTTATAGTATGAATTATTGCCTCGTACAGAGGAATACAATTGTAACCGTACATTCGTACAGTTACATACAGTATTGCCTCGAAATAAGCAAGTCGCTATCCCCTCTTCTTTGTTTGAAGTCGCCCGCAAAGTGAGAGGTACGAGAAATGAATGAGAGGTCCATGAAACCGCGAAGCCGATGTTTAGGGTAATAAATTTCACGCTTGACTGAGCAGTGACATCGGTTAGTAGAAGAAGGATGGAATATATGTATATAATGCTTTCTATCCTTGTTCAAAAAATAACATCGCTGCTCGGCCGATCACTTTATGATTTGCCGCTACCTCGCGTTCTCTATCGTCCCGTTTCGAGAACAAAGTCAAGCCGAATAGCTACCTCCCTCGAAATAAGCAACGGTTCGGTCCCGAGCCACTTGCTTATTTCGTGGCAATACTGTAGTATAAAACAAGTAGTATAGATTTTTCTTGGGAGATCGGAACTATAGCGATGGTATGTGCTATCCCTACTTATTTTTCTAAGTGGAGCGCGTGCGCGGATCCCCTCCTTCGAACGCCGGATCGAAGGAGCTCAGTGTCGATCCATCGATCGACACTCTGGTCCCAAACAACAAGCAGAACGGACGCTTTCACCTACGGCTCTCTTCCAAGAGACAACCGTCTTAAGATTGCAATCCAGCAAGTCGTGACTAGAGCCCGAGCTTGGACATCTCCCTTTCATTAAGTAGTGGCCTTCTATCTTGGGACTCAGCACCCTTGAAAGATCGCTCTACGCAGGCATATCCGAGACGACGTTGATTCCTAGGGAAACCTAGTCGAGTCATCCTCGTTTTGCTTGTGCTCTGGCAATTTTATATTGCAATTTGGAGGGCCGTGATCTCGCTCTTGGCATTCTTAATTTCTTCCTTGAGTACGCCTCGTACGACAGGAAGAACGTTGACGGATTCCGGCAAATCCACGGTTATCGGATTCTCTTAAATTCACGTATTTCAATCTGCAAAGGAGTCGAGGGTCGGGACTTAGTGCGCGACCTACTCATCCTTTGATTGTGAGTGAAATCGTGAAGTCAGTGCCCCTGTCGATCTGAGGTTCGCAGGTGAAAACCTCGCTGGACCGGAAGTATCCTCGAAATCCACTGGCTCGCCATTCTGCGATTTAAGAGACGCGTAAAAGCTAATATTTCGCTGCACGGTTAATAAATTCAAATGTTCCTTTTTGCCTACGCGCTCCACGATCACGCAATCTTCGTGTGTCGTGAATTCAGTGTATGTTTCCGAAACAAATCGAGCGATAATAACTCGTCCTTGGCAAAAGACGTCACGGGACGAAGTATTAGATTCGGACGATAGAACGGACCAAACAATTAGTTCCGCGCTATTCGGAGGCTCGCGAATTCAAAGATCACCGATTGTGACAGCCACATTACCCGACAAAACAAGCAATAATCCGCCGGCAACTGCTCCATCTAAAACAGGGGAAACGGGCGCGACATTAGATAGCATTTCTAACTTACTTATCAGCCTCACCGAGAAACAAGACAGGCAGGAGGCAAAGTTAGCCCAACTAGAGAAAACCCTATCTGACCGGATTGATTCACAGATTAGACAACAAGGAGAAGAGTTATTCCAATCTTTAACTCAGATTCGAACAGAGGTCCGGGAAGATATCCTAGGTTTCCAAACCAGGTTAGCAGAGTTGAACGTGGCGAGCCAACAAGCCACGACCGCGAATAATACGCAATCGCGACGCATTTCATCAACCGGTTCTCGTATTGAATCTCGTTCTCCATTAGAAAGACCGTTTCGTGTCAAACCTCAACTTCCAACGTTTGAGGGCACCTCAAAAGAACGTCTTCCCAAATTTCTTCGGGAATTAGAACGTTTTGTTAGAATTTCACGCGTTCAGGAGGATGAAATGCGACTTATTATCGATCAAGCCCTCAAAGGAGTGGCAAGCGATTGGAGGGATTTAGTTTCGGGAGACATTCGCACCTGGGATGATTTTGCGTGCGGATTCCTGTCCCAATTTTGGAGCACGACTGTGCAACGTAAAATTCGAACTAACCTGGAAACGGGTTATTATCGGGATGACTCGGGAATAACGAGAGTCACGTATGCCATGCGTTTAATTGGGGATGCAAGGGACCTGACACCGCGTCGAAGCGACGATGAAATCGTCCAAGTATTGGCTCGACATTTCACCCAAGCAGTTCACGATTCGGTAACCGCGCAGAACATCACGACAGTCGATGCTTTTCTTACACTACTCGACCGATGGGGCAATGGAGGAACATTCAACCGATCGCGTGCCCCACCACACGAATGGCAACGATTTGATCGAGCAAGACCACCAATGGCTCAGCAAAATAATGCTCAGCACAACATCGCTCCGAGAAATCCAATATATGGAAACAGAGGATTTCCCCAACGGGACAACTCCGGACCCAGGGAAGGGCCACGAGACCAGCCAAGACAACCACCAATGGCTCAAGACACTCGACCAAGACGGGATCAGACACCAGTAAGGGTCAGAATTTCTGAGAGGGCTCCCGAAATTCAATCGGAAGTCACCAAGCAACCCGATGAAGTATCAGAATAATCGGGAAACGAACAATGAGCGTTCCTGTAAACGAACTGGACTCCTCCCCGACGAAAGTTCAAGGAACCTCCTCTAAAACAGAGAAGGGGAAAATCACCACATTGTTCCCAGATCTGCGTGAAGAACTTGCAGCAAGCGACCCCGGCGTGAAGAAAGACCATAAAATCGTCACTGGTCAAAGTCCTGAAGTCAAAATCTTCATTCAGGATATCCCAGTAAATGCACTCGTGGACACCGGTAGTATGGTTACGGTAATGTCTGAAGCATGGTTCGATCAACATCTGTTCCAATTAAATAAATGTCCATCATTACCGATCAGCAGCAGCTTTGTCATAGGAGCAACAGGATCAAAATCGGCTCGCCTCAAAAAGCAGATCCTTACCACGATCCGATTTAAAGCCACCCAATTCCTTGTTCCCATGATCATTGTTCCAAATTTAATCCATGATGTCATCCTTGGAATCGACACATTAAGAGCGATAAAATCGAAAATTGACCTTGAAGAAGATCTGTTGAAGGTTATCATCAAAGATAAAGAAGAGCAAATCACCATGGCTCCGTGTGATGAAGACGAAGCACCCAACCTTGACGTCAATCGACTAACAACTCCGCAAACAATTGCTCAATCTGATGCGATATCAATCAGAGAAAGAATAAGGCAGAAAATCGCCTCTTGCAATATTCCAACAATGCAACAGGAACAATTGGTGGACGTGTTAGCAAAACACCCTGACATCTGGAGAGAGAATCCAGGCCGCGTTGGATGCTACCAACACGAATTAATCGTCAACGAGGATGTACCCTTTGTACAACGAACGTATCCAATTCCGATGAAATACCTTGAGCACGCGGATGAAGAAATCAAGAAGATGCTCGAATATAACATCATTCAGCCTTCTAACAGTTCGTACATTAATCCGCTGGTTCCGGTTATTAAGAAAAACGGAAGCATCAGACTGTGTCTGGATGCGCGCATGCTGAATTGAACATTGCTGGGGGATCATGAAATGTCAGAGACAATCGACGCGATATTCCAACGTTTTCCAAAAATCGCGTATGTATCAAGTATTGACTTGATCAATAGTTTTTGGCAGGTTCCTCTCACCCCCTGTTCGCGCAAATACACAGCCTTTTTATACCGCGGCCAATGTTATGAGTTTGTAGTCACTCCGTTTGGCTTGAAAACAAGCAGCGCGAGTCTCGTTCGTGCCCTAAGATTGGTATTGGTAGGAATGGAGTCGTTTATCATAAATTTTATCGATGATATCTTGTGTGTTGCATCCTCTTTTGACGAGCATGTCAAACATCTGGCAAGATTGTGTAAGCGTCTTCATGAACACAACCTCACTATCAACCTCGACAAATGTCAGTTTCTAGCTCGTGAAACCACGTTTCTTGGACACATATTATCCGCAGATGGAATCCGACAGGACCCACAAAAGCTCTCGTGCATTCGAGACTTTCCACCGCCTCGTAATGTTAAACAGCTTCGTGGTTTTCTGGGATTGATAAATTTTTATAGCAAATTTGCTGAACACCACGCGGAAATAATTACACCCCTATTAGGACTATTAAAGAAAGGCGCTCGATGGGAATGGTCACAAAAAATGAAAGAAGCTTTTCAACAAGCTAAAGAGGTATTTTGCGAAACAGTAGTTCTCCAATTTCCCGATCCAAACGCGATTATTACTTATCGACAGATGCTAGTTTCTCTGCTCTGGGAGCTGTTTTGGCTCAGAAAGATGACCAGGGCAACCTTAGACCGATCTCATTCGCTAGTAGGACTTTAAAAGGTGCTGAATTAGCATATTTTACAACAGAGAAAGAATTACTCGCGATTGTTTGGGCATTAAATAAATTTAAGACCTATTTATACGGGGCACACATTATCTTGACTACCGATCATCATGCTCTGACTTTTTTGATGAGCAGTCGTTTCCTAAACCAACGTCTCACGCGATGGATTCTATCGATACAAGACTATTCTATGGAAGTCCAACATTGTCCTGGAAAGGACAATGTCCCGGCCGATTGTATGAGCAGATTAGATCAATCAGCTCCGGATACAGAGTCACGCCACGAAAAACGAATTCCGATTTTGGCCGCTTTGGCCAGGAATTTGTCTAAAGAATTGTTAGAATTCTTCAACAACATACCAGCGTTTCAGGCGAAAGATCCGAAGCTCGCTCAAATCATACGAATGGTCAATGAAAACCCCGACAAAGTCCTCGAAAAATACCGCATCGCGAATGGAATTTTATCTCATAAAAATCGTACGCAAAAATGGAATTGCGTCGTTCCAAGTAATAAAGTATCGTTGTTAATTCGAGAGATACATGAAGTCTATGCCCATCCTGGCAGCGACAAGTGTATCAAATTAATCTCTGAAAGATTCTATTTTCCAAAATTAGCGAGAACGATCCGTAAATACATCTCCACATGTGATCACTGTCAACGGGTAAAAATCCCCACACAGGCAATTCACGCGGATATGCAGACGATTATTCCACACGCTCCGTTAGAATTGGTTTCCCTTGATTTTTATGGACCCTTGCCGACCGCGAGAGGGGGGTATAAATATCTGGCGGTGTTTGAGGACGTATTCACAAAGTATGTCAAATTATACCCGCTACGGCGAGCAACAGCTAATGCCACAATCAATCGGATAGTAAGAGAATTAATCCCGGAGTGTGGGAAGCCACATCGAATAATAACAGATCATGGAACGCAATTCACATCAAAACGGTGGGGGGACGCGTTAAAAGAGTTAGAAATTCGACACACGCTATCGTCAATAAGGCACCCCCAAAGTAACCCCGTAGAAAGGGTGAACCGCGAGATAGGGCGCATGTTTCGAACGTTAATTAAAAACAAACATTCCACCTGGTTAAAATGGGTAAAAACGATCGAGACGTGTTGCAACGAATTGCACCACGACAGTACGGGATTCACGCCGTTTGAATTGATGAAGAAGAAGCCACCCAATCTACCATGGGAAAAATGGTTCGCCACTGACCCCATACCAGATGACCAGGGGACTCACTACCATAACAAACTACGACTCACTCGTGGCAATATGACGAAGAAAGCTGCGAAACGAATGGAACGCGCAAATCGCGGACGCGTCGCATATCCGTTCAAAGAAAATGACCTCGTACTCATCAAGGCAAATCCGGTATCCAATGCCGCAGATCGAGAGATCGCAAAATTTTTTCATCTGTTTGAAGGGCCCTATAAAATTACAAAAATAAAAGGACCGGCGACATATGAATTGCGTCACCCGGAAACGGGAGAGGTAAAGGGCACATTCCACGCATCAAATTTGTGACCATACCGGCATCCCTTCCAGGAGGCGGTAGCCACCTAATATCGATCTGGAAGGGAGAATATTGATTTCGCTTGATGACTGCGCAGAAGATCAAGGATCGACATCCTGAAGTGGGGAGAGGCCCCCCCTGATGTAATCACGCGTCAGCGCTATCGATCAGTCTCAATTTATCGATCATGGAATCAACAGCAAGACCTCGCAGCACCTCACAAGGCACGCAAGCTTACGCATTTTGGCTAATGCATAGCAAGCCAACACAAACAGGGATCGACCTCAATTACAAAGAGGTTAAGGAACCGCAGCTCCGCACAATTGAACCAGGCCCTCCAAACTCCCGTATTTAATGCTGTAACTAAAATTAGTTCACCCCCGGACTTCCAGGCGGTGCTGGTGTCGCTACAAACACATATAAATGTTATCGGTGAGGTACACACACAAGCACATGGTCCCTATATACGTGTGCATGGTCTTACTTATTCAAGACTTTGAAAAATAAAAATAAAGGAAAGGAAAAAATTACAACAATATATGTGCAGTCATGCAAATATATTAAATTTTTACTAAAATATGATCAATATATATATATAGCAATAATAATATACAATCGAAAATCACGTTCTCCACTCCCCTGGTGCAGTCAGGTTTAACTATAAGAACAAAATTATATAATATTATACATACACTTTATGCAAGAAGTATTATTATGTATACTTAGTGTATTAATACCATGTTAATGGTTTTATGCATATATTGTATATGTAAACTGAATACTTACAATTTTCTTCTTTTTCTTCTTTTCATTTGCATCCAGGTGTCTTATTGCTCTATTTTAATAAAGGTAGCCTCTGACACTGCAATAAATATTTTCATTAACAATTATTTACATATGCTATAAAAAGTATACATGTTGGCGAAATTCCCTACGTACACGCAGCGTGACGAAGTTGGCAGCGAAAGTAATTCGTTGGTGCGTCGTTACCGATAGCGGCAGCACCTCACGGGCCCCCTTTGTCCACGCGGTTCCCCTTCCACGCCGGAACCGGCACGATCGACGCCATGATCGATTTCCTCCTTCTTGATCGTACGCTTCGAGTGAACGCACGTGTTTCTTGCCCACGCTCACGATACGAATCAAGTTCGACCTCTCTTTGTTAATTTAACAAGTATAGACCACGCCGTGTCCACGCGATTACTTTCAAGTGTAATTTAGACCGCGCATTGCCCACGCATTTACTGTGTTACAGCTCATTGACCACGCTTCGTCCACGCGCCATTATTGTACATTTAGACCACGCGCTGTGATTGTTTCACGTTGTCTTTGTGTTTGTGACTTTGTAAATATTCGACGCGCAATAAACGATCTGTGTTTATTGCAAAGTGTGCCTCATTTATTTCTGTCCTCGCTGCCCACGTGAACTCGCAAACAATACATAAAAGTTATTACCAAGTAAGTTCAGTGTTGGAACTGCTGATGTTGTTAATCTTTTCCTCATGAAGTATTTTTCTTTAAAGTAGCTACTACAGATCACCCGGAATTTCAGTTTTCAGGTGGAAGCATTGACTTTGGGTTGTCACATACTTCCACCCACTGTGCCATCCTCTTTTTATCCTTTCTCTCTTAGGGGAAGGAGAACATCCTGCTCTTTTCGTTAATACACCCTCTGATGATGCATATTTTCTTCCTGTTTCTTTAAAGATACATTTTAATAATTAAAATTAAATATATTACTAAAATAGTAATGTAAATAGTTATGTTTTCAGTAACAATTTTAAAAAATTGTGTACTTACTTAATTTCTATCTTCTTCTCCTGTTGCTGCATCTCATCAGCAGACGTTATTGAAAAACCTAAAAACCTAGAAAAAACTTTAAAAAATATCTTTTTCAATAATAATAATAGTCATAATAATAATAGCAATAGTAATAATAATAGTAATAATTATAATAATGGAATTCACGAACCTGGAAATTCAGTCACCTACGCTACCACCATGTGCAACCATGTGCGCCATATTTCTTTTGTCTCTTTAAATTTTGAAACAATTGAAAAATGCGGCGACAAATTTCGCGGGAACATGACGTCACGATATCTTTGGTTGTGTGTTAAAATCAGTGATACAAGCTATGCATGTAGATAAGCGAAATCAGCGCCGCCTGGAAGTCCGGGGGTGAGTTAAAATTTGCATCAAATTCACAAGAGTGGAGCTTGGAGGGCCTGAATTGAACCCAAGGCCTGGGTCAGGGTTAAGATGGGCGCAGCCAGGCGCGGCCGACACACCCAAGTCACTGCCCGCAAAGTGGATGGCAGGACGCAAACCCCACGGAAGGGCATCAAAAAGATCAGTGGGCAGCAGAGGTCAACCCGGCGCAGACGCCGCGCCAGATCGCAAATAACAATGAGGGATGCAACGACCACGTACGACCCCCCAAACCCGGAAGCAACGGCAGACGAGAGGGACGTGAGTCCACAGTTGGCCGCGGCAATGACCGAGACGACGGAGTCAGTCATCACAACAGAGGCCGTGACGGAAGCCGCCGTCACATACGAAGCCGTGAATGAAGCCGCGGACACCATCAATGACATGAGACAGCCCACCCCGACAAACGACCACGAGTGGGAAACGGTGTCCAGCGACGACTGGATCCTCCCAGAGATGCCCGAACCGGATGACCAAGACGATGGGGAAGCGCCACTAGAAGATCTGATCCAAGTGCCGGCGTTAAACAACCACGATCCCCTGGGGCTCCTCCAGTTAACGGAGGCAATGCTAGACGCGATGGAGGAGGAGTGACAGGGTCAGGACAACAAAAAAAAAAAAAAAGAAGTGACAGTTCATTTTTGGTTCGGTTTGAAGATCAAACAGAGAAAGTGATTTTATTTTAATTTTTGCTCAAGTGATTCTATCCATTTATGAGTTATTTTTGAGAACAAGACTGTTTCGTTTTCTTTTATACATATTATACGTATTATACATATTTTTCTTTTATTTTCTGGTTTTGTTAATTTATAATCTATGCATAGTTTCTTAGGCATAAGCGTGTGAATGAGGTATGTGTGTGAGTGATAATGACGAGTTTCTATGTTTTCTTTTGTTCATCTATGTCATAGGCTCATGCCAAAGATCTGTCATTTTTTTTTAGGGACAAGCGATCCCATATATATATTTTTCTTTTTTTTTTTGCTTTGTGGAATCACAATTTCATTTTTAGTTGGCGTTTTGTATGAATGGGTGAGTGTGTGTCGCGTTCATTAGTACCTACCAACGCTCTTGAACCGTACATTCGTACAGTTACATAGTATAAAACAAGTAGTATAGATTTTTCTTGGTAGATCGGAACTATAGCGATGGTATGTGCTATCCCTACTTATTTTTCTAAGTGGAGCGCGTGCGCGGATCCCCTCCGTCGAACGCCGGATCGAAGGAGCTCAGTGTCGATCCATCGATCGGCACTCTGGTCCCAAACGACAAGCAGAACGGACGCTTTCACCTACGGCTCTCTTCCAAGAGACAACCGTCTTAAGATTGCGATCCAGCAAGTCGTGACTAGAGCCCGAGCTTGGACATCTCCCTTTCATTAAGTAGTGGCCTTCTATCTTGGGACTCAGCACCCTTTAAAGATCGCTCTACGCAGGCATATCCGAGACGACGTTGATTCCTAGGGAAACCTAGTCGAGTCATCCTCGTTTTGCTTGTGCCCTGGCAATTTTATATTGCAATTTGGAGGGCCGTGATCTCGCTCTTGGCATTCTTAATTTCTTCCTTGAGTACGCCTCGTACGACAGGAAGAACGTTGACGGATTCCGGCAAATCCACGGTTATCGGATTCTCTTAAATTCACGTATTTCAATCTGCAAAGGAGTCGAGGGTCGGGACTTAGTGCGCGACCTTCTCATCCTTTGATTGTGAGTGAAATCGTGAAGTCAGTGCCCCTGTCGATCTGAGGTTCGCAGGTGAAAACCTCGCTGAACCGGAAGTATCCTCGGAATCCACTGGCTCGCCATTCTGCGATTTAAGAGACGCGTACAGGTTAATATTTTGCTGCACGGTTAATAAATTCAAACGTTCCTCTTTTGCCTACGCGCTCCACGATCACGCGACCTTCGTGCGTCGTGATTTCGGTGTATGTTTCCGAAACAAATCGAGCGAACAATAACTCGTCCTTGGCGAAAGACGTTTAAATCGTAAACGACCAACGAAATTTTGTAACCGTTGTGTATATATTACTTTTCGCATTCCGAGCAGGGTCACGATTTTGCGTTCGGATACTTTGCGTTATTCTTTTCATATATTTTCTCATATTTCTTAAAATGCGTTATTCAACCAGTCATTTTTCCGTATAAATGAAGACTGAGTTTTTTGAGTCGCGTTAAAGTCGCTCGACTGGTTGAGATTTTTCTTTACGTTATATTTTCTTATATTACTTTATATTCTATTATAATTATTCCGTGAGATTTAAATGCGTTATTCAACCAGTCATTTTTCCATATTAAAAGAAGACTGAGTTTTTGGGTCGCGTTAAAGTCGCTCGACTGGTTGAAATCTTTTCTTTTGCGTTACCATTTTTTTTTTTGTATTACACTTTCGATTCGTGTGAATCCGATCTGCGTGCTTATTGACGATCAATCTAGTCAAGTTCGTTGTATATTATATTTACATAATCTGCGCGTCTATTGAACATCTATGAGATGGGAATTGCGTTCCGTTGATTGTTGAACGCGTAAACTGCCAGAATATTTGCGGTGCTTCTACCATTCTGTGATAGGCTATTTTGCCATACTCCAATCACCATTTTTCTGGATAAATCGATATTTTGTTACACCGCAAAACTACGTCTCGTTACTGACTTCACCGTTCCTTCTGCCTTCGCGAACGCGAACCACTCCTTGAGACGCGTAGGGGAAATCGTCCGCTCGTACTACTCGCGGTATCTTCTCCTTCGCATAAGTAGCGAAAGATCTAAACGTTACACAATATTGCCCTTATCAGAACATCTCTGTTGTTCAATATAAGGGCAAATATTTCTAATAATAATTTAAAGAATACATATCTAATAATTTCAATTTTACATTACAGAGCACAGTGGTCCAGAAACTGGTTTTTCGTAACCAAAATTCAATTTTTCAAATTTAATGTTTTGAAAAATTTTTTTTCCTACTAACTAAGAACACTTTAAAACTAGGAAATCCAAAATCATTTTCATTTTGGACGATTGTGTACCCGTGTACAACATGCTGAAGTCAAAATTCCGAAATTCGAAGTGAAACTAATTTTTGTAAGTATTCATTATAGATCATCAAATAATAGTTTTTGAGAACAACTTTATGCATATTAGTAGTTCTATTTTGATTATGTATAAATAGTGCAATGTTTTCAACAATTAAAACTTTGCGGATGGTTTTAAAAAAATGCTTAAAAGTGCTAGCTACCAGATTTGTTTTATAAGAAAGCTTAAACGTTTCTTTAAAGAATTATATAAATTGTAGGTTCAACCTTCCTCAACTTTTAAAGTTATACAAATTTCAATAAATGACGTTGCGGCCACCGCGGCAGCATACGTATCGCTCGGGCCGAAGTGACTTCTGTCTAGAGCAGGCATGGGCAGCTAGTAGTAAATTGAGCCGGAGCGCTCTCCGGCGCTCCGGAGCTTGTCGGCGAGCTCAAAGCGGAGCGTGAACCGAACCGAGCGGCGGAGAAATATCCCCACTCCGTAGTATCTTTAGGGTACGCAGTCGAAGCATGCATGTGTGACGTTCTCTGTCGAACGCCACACGTTCGTATCATCTCACCGCCGCAGCTCGATTTCTCCTACAATACTGCCCCACCACCTCAAAAGAGCGAATCAGTAGAGTAAGCGCGCTCCCAAAACAGTGTCGCTGTCAGACGCGCTCTTTGAGCCGGTTTCGTGCCCATGCCTGGGCTAGAGTCTAGAGCAGGCATGGGCACGAAACCGGCTCAAAGAGCGCGTCTGACAGCGACACTGTTTGGGAGCGCGCGTCACTCTACTGATTCGCTGTTTCAAGGTGGTGGGGCAGCATTGTAGGGGAAATCGAGCAGCGGCGGTGAGGTGATACGAACGTGTGGCGTTCGACAGAGAACGTCATGCATGCTTCGACTGCGTAACCTCGAGATACTACGGAGTGGGGATATTTCTCCGCCGCTCGGTTCGCTTCACGCTCCGCTTTGAGCTCGCGGACAAGTTCCGGAGCGCCGGATGCCCATGCCCATGCCTGGTCTAGAGTAATACGAAACGTTTTCTTTGCGAGACTTATTTCTTGTTAGTATTAATTTTTATAAACACGAGATAACAATCATTTGGAGACATATTTCAGCTTCATCGCCGTAGTATTTTAGTCAACGTGCTAAGCGAAACATCGGTGATAAAAAGTGTAAATTTAGTATAACTTTATTATAGTTATGCATATTAAACGGATTTTTTAGTTTTAATTTTAATTTGTTATAAGTATTTGTGTAGCAGTCGAAAGAAAACAAACGGTGTTTCGTCTCGGGATCGTCTGTTAGACTCGTCAGTGGGGCTGACAACAGACGACCCCTGCCCCAGACACCTATCATACCGCGGTTCGAAAGTTGTATATATTCGAGCCGCATGCCGGGCGAGCGCTTGCGAGAGCACGGTTCCCCTCGCCGCCACCTAGCGTTCCCCGGCCCGAACTCAAGGCGTCCGGGGAGACGAAACCCCCTCCATTAAACGATTGCGACATTTGTAAGACTATATGCAGTAGTGTCCGAAATGTCCTTATATGTTTTATTTCTTTCTCGCACTTAACAGTTTCGTTCAGAAAGAGTTAAATATTCTTATTTTTGTAGACGAATATTCGTTCAAATATGAAGAGCTTTTTAATGTTTGGAGAAGTGAACTTAATAAAAAAAAAAGTACAGTAAAACTTGGATATATGCAACAAACATTGGGACCCAGGCGTTGCATATATCCAGTCGAGGTGTCGAATCTCGGGTTACACGCGACGAGCAGCCAAGCGTGAACGTAGAAAAGGACAGACAGTGGTGGAAAGAGAGAGGTCCGGTGATCAAAGGAAAGAGCCGAAACGTATCGGTGTGACTAATACTAATTCAACTATAAAACTTTTTTATTTTTGACTTTTTTTTACTGAAACTTTTACTAACGCATTGGTGAAATTTTTCTGATTAAAATGATACCAGACACGATATAGTTTGAATTATAATTACTTGCTAAAATTGATGTTAAAAGTTGGCGAAAAGCAAAGGAGGATTGGAAATGAAAACCGGTTGCGGCGTCGACTCGGGTTTCAAACGTTGCATATATCCAAGCGAGGTGTCGATCCTGGGCATTTAAACGTTGCATATATCCAAGCGAGGTGTCGATTCTGGGCATTTAAACGTTGCAAATATCCAAGCGAGGTGTCGATTCTGGGCATTTAATGTTGCATATATCCAAGCGAGGTGTCGATTCTGCGTCCGTACAAATCGTTTGTACCGTGCCGCGTTACCTATTCTACGTTCGTACACAACATGCGACGTGTTGCATGTTGCATGTTGCGTGTTTCATGTATCTTTGGTGTACGGCCTGCCTTATACATATGTAACCAAATCATATCGTGTTTGGTACCATTTTAATCAGAAAAATTTCACAAATGCGTTAGTAAAAGTTTCATTAAGAAAAAGTTAAAAATAAAAAAGTTTTATCGTTCAATTAGTATTAGTCACATCGATATTACGGTCGGATCATATTACACGGTTTCCTCGCCGAGCGGCTCGGTTCGGCTTAGGGGAATCTCCCCAAGTGGAGGGGATAGCGATGTTGCATATATCCAGACAAACTTTTGTTGCATATATCCAGGTTTTACTGTAGGTGCTGTTTCTGCATATATTTTTAATAAAATGGAGAAAACTAATTTTTCTGAAGGGTACAGAAAATCTGTTCAGGAAACAGTGCGTAAATTTAGTTGCAATTTATATACAAAGTGGGCAAATTCGTATAGTATAGTACAAAAGTTTAAAAAAAAGAATCATGAATGGTTGGGAAAATATCTCATTATTAAAAAATATTCGAATATCGTTATGAGTCCCGAATTACAATAAAAAAATTTTTTTTAAATTATATTTTTGCATTTGTTTAGTTGTATTTTAGTTCTATTAATTATATTTAGTATATTTATATTGATTATATTTGGTCAAAAGTCGATTTAGAGACGTTTTTAATTTTGGCCACGGAAAGCGGGTTCCTGAACCACTGTGCAGAGAGAGGAGTAGCTGCTGGCATCGCGCGGCGCCTGAGCGGGTACCGCGGGGGAAGGGAAAGGGGGGTTAGCGGGTCAGGACGGGGGAATGTAGTCCATCTTAGTTTTTATTAAAGTTATTTTTAAAAAAATGGTATTCGTTGTTCTCCTTTTTTATTAATTACCTGTATTTGATCATTACTTAACCATTAAGAACGGAAAACCAGCTTACGGCATCTTACAAATACTGTTCGTTCCACTAATTCCACTAAAAAGTGTGAAATAAAATAATTTTTAACAAAAAAAAAATCCGACTTCGAAATGCACTAAAAAGTGTAAAATAATTTCTATTTCATTTATACTAATATTCCATAGCTATTAATAATATCCACTTAATCGTTAAATAGGATACTAAATATGTACATTTCAACCTTTTCGGAGGCGGCGTAAAATTAAAAACTTTTCTTCTACTAGGAAGATCCTAGTTCAGGCGTCGGCAACCTATGATAAATGACCCATTTAATAATTTCAAGTAAACAATATTCAACGGGAATCAACATACCCATTACGGATTAAATATACTGCAGTTTACGAGAGACCATGCTTAACTCGCGCCACAGCCGATTCTATACTCCGTTCAACGAGACGAGTCACCAAGTATAAACACGTGCACGTGAGCAGGACAGGGCCGACTTACGGGTTCCGGATCCCCAAATCGCATCGTAAGATAAGCCTGACATTGCATACAAGAGCCCTCGGCAAAGGACCACCATAACTTGGCCCTGAGTTGTAGCATGTGGCAGCCAATGACCGCAGTCGTAGAGACGATCACGTGAAAACCGAGGGAGTTGTTTGTTTTGACTTGGTGACTCGTCTCGTTGAACGGAGTATAGTACTAGCCGTGCTGAAGTAAAAATGGCAATACCGCGGGAGTCCGGTCTGAATATATCAACATCTACCCTACTCTATCTGTCTCCCGGACTCCCAGACTTCCAGCCAATCAACGTCGTCAGACTCTCGGCTACTCTCTGGACTTCACATAACCTCTTTGGTTTCGTTCCAATAATTTCACTTGTTTCAAGGTTTTTATTAACTTATAGACGCGTTTATCAATTCTTAAATGTTTCAATTTGATCCAAAGATGGTTTCATTTTGCTTCATACCTAAATTTTCTTGAAACCCCTGTAAATATTTCAAATATCATACTTCACAACACCAAACTACTTCGAGAGTACACAAAATATATATCACATTTATAACAATTTTATACTGTTGGCGAAATTTCCCAAGTCTACGCAGAACGACGAAGTTGGCAACGAAAGTATTTCGTCGGTGCGTCGTTACCATAGACATATGAAAATATAGATCGAGCTTTTGTACGAGGGGTAACTGATAATCGCGGTAAGGGAGGAACTCATCTGACTTCGACTATTTTCGTAAGCGTAGACTCGGGTATGTTCGGCTTTTCGCATCTGTACGATGAGTTGCATTGAACTTGTCGCAGTGAAGTTGGCTACAAATTCACTACGCATTCACGCCGCGTCGATGAGTGAATGCGTGGCCAACTTCACTGCGACAAGTTCAATGCAACTCATTGTCAGTGTATGTACATACACACATGTGAAATGTGAGCCGACTACTATCGAGTCTTGCCGGAATAAGTCGATGTCAAACGAGTACCTTACTCGCCCCGAATATCAGATCCCCCCTTGCCTAAAGTAGCAGTTTATGCTCGGTCTATATTTTCATATGTCTATGGTCGTTACCAATAGCGGCAGCACCTCTCGGGCCCACTTTGTCCACGCGGAACCGGTACGATCGACGCCATGACTGATTTCCTTCTTCTTGATCGATCGTTCGCTGAGTAAAGACGTGTTCGCTGATCTCGCTGTCGATCAAGTTTTGCTCAGTATCCGCGCCGTTGAATTGGGTCAGACCTCGCTTCTCCGTCAATTCCTTTGTCCACGTGTTGAGTTCGCATACGTTAATTATAGTCGATTAGTAATAAGTGTATATTTTTGTTCTGTGACTACGCTTACTTGTTATTGTAAATACTTTCTCTTATAAATACGGTTCAATGTCATTAAACTCTTTGTGAACGCTACTGTTACGTTGCGCAGCGCGAGAGGCGAGCGCGCAACGTAAAAAGAAAATTTAATTAAATATGTGTGTTAAGAAAATTCAATTAGAATTATTCTTATTTCTGGGCGATGAGAAAGGTATCGCTGCCACCAGTTCTGATCGTTTATGACGCGTTAACGTCCTCTACGGTCAGAACAAATTAAAAGACGGAAATTTAGGTAGAATTTATTTTCGTTGGGTTCGTCAGTGTTCTGGGTCCTGTACGGGTCCCTCCTTGAAACGTTGTGTTGGCGTGCGTGGATTTGAACGTAAAATAATATCAGGAATGGAAATTGAATGAAATGTTAATACTGTTTAGTGTGCAAGAAAATAATATAATTCAAAACTATTGAAGCTAATACAGAACTGAAAATGACTATTGAATTTAATACTGTTAGTTTCTGGTAATACTGATAATTACTATTAAATGAATTCAAATTAGAACAATAATGGTTAACAAGGGTAAAGATGCTTAACCTATTTTATAAACGTAATTCGATCAGAAAGGTATTTTTCCTTTGATTCACAATAAGAACTTCCAATATAATTTTAACGGATTTTAGTTGAAATTTTAGTGTTGGACGACCGGCTCGACCAAATATAATAGAAAATGGAGAAATTGGCGGTATCTATCCGCGAGGTAACGGCTTGAATGGAGAGGCTCTCACAACCCCCGAAAGGGCTTTACAAGTCGTTCCTGATAAAATATCGCAGTCGAACAATCGTCACACACAGAAAATCGCGATAGATCAAAATTCGGAGTATCAATATAGCGTATAACTTACAATTCGGTACCTGTACGTAATAACCGAGACGATCTAAAATGGAGTGACTCTCATAACCCGTAGGCATAATAGATCACCCGTTTTGCCTTGTTGAAATTGAATCACAATGCCGTGCTCGACGAATTAGTAATTGACAGGCTTACCGTGAAAATGTAGAATACAAGATACGATGTGAATCGCTTTGGAAATCGCTATTGAGTCGTTGAGAAATCGCTGTTGAATCTGGAACACCAAGAGAGTTGAGAGAATCGTGTCGCACTAGCACTTGTCGCGCACCCATTTGCCGTTTATTGCAAATAAAATTAACTAAGACGATACACAAGACGATTACAATTTTCGGAAATAGAATAATTAAACGCGAATGAATTTAATACGATAATTACGCGATCAACGGATTAAAAGAAAGAGAAAAGATAGAAATTTAATAGTATGAAAGCTTAACGTGCGCGTCTCTGAGTCTTTGCCGCGTATCCGGAATTTCACCCTCGCGACATTCTGCCTAATACGTAGGACTTGCCGCGCAGCTAAATTACACAAAGTACAAATCGGCAACTCTATCTCTAGACGCACGGGCTCCCGTCACGACTTACTCGATTGTTCGACGAAGAGTAATCAAAATCGATCGCGATCCTGGCCGGAAGGGCCCGTCGCGAGGATGATATCCTGCGTGGGGACATCTCAACAAATCATAGCGTGTGACGACAGCGTCACGTGCGTCGCTATTGGCTGAAGGCGCGTGCTAGCTAAATTCCTCTAGATCATACTTTCTCTCTTTCCTGGTGTTCCATCTTTGTCTAACGGTTTTTCGGCGTTTCTACGTCGTAGAATTTCTGGAATGTTCCGTTCTCGTCTATAATTCCAATACCAGATATAAAACGATGCGATTATCAATTAATAGTTTAAATCAGAATTACTGAACAATAAATATGCGAATAATTATGAACATGAATTATATCTGTTATACTATTATATATAAATAATTGATCGGCGATCACGAGGTTCCCTGATTAACAATTGGCTTGTTCATAATCATTTATTCGTAGATATTCGATTCGCAACACGAGTTGCGCTGGTGCGCACGTTGTAAAACATTCGGTGTTTGAATGCAATCTGCAATTATTCGATATATTGTCTTTAGCTATTAAGTCGAATATTCATTATTACATTTGTAACGTAGCTAGTTCGAGAACGTTCTTGCTATTCGAAAAATTACCGTTGGGTCTTGATTTCAGGCAAATTCTCGGAATTCGATACAAAGACTTTTATTGCCCCGTTCGACCCTTCGCCCCTAAACAGTCTTCGAACGCTCACTAACGCTTGCTTGCGAGGGTTCTCATTCCTCACTCTATCTTTCAAATAAATATTCAAATCGCTAGTTCATCTCGCGTTTCCATTCCAGCATTCAATTCATGCATACGATCGGATTAGGGACCGACTGGCGCCCACGCGTGAAAAGGAGGAGAGTATCGGTTGAAATTAAGAGTTAAATTAATCTTTACGCTTTTGCGCAGTTAACCTGAGGAGACCCCTGCAATGCGAAGCACTGGCTAACTGCGCAGCGAACGCTGTTTATGATACCTCTCCTTGGTCGAACCGAGTTTTTCTATCTCGAAATCTGTTACTACGCAGTTGAGCACGACGTTAGTTTCAAGGAGGGATAATAAACTAAAGAAAAGAATACAGAAATGGTGAAGAGAATGAAAGAATAGGAAAGACAAAAATAGAATAATTATAAGCTCAAACTCTTCCCTGTGCATTTCCTACATGAAGAAGACTCTCACAACCCGAAGGCTTGATGGGAAAGCACAGAGTCGAGGAGAAAATCAAAATTGTGTAGAAGCGATTTATCCCCCTCACGCCCCTTACATGAGGAGACTCCTATAACCCCAAGGCTTGATAAGGGAACGTGAGGTGGACAAATTTGTAAAATTTTCCAGACGTGACACTACAAAGTGCGTACTTCCTTGCAGCCTGCTCCGACCACGCGAATTTCCGAACATATACTACCACATCACTTCTATTTGCCATAGTTGCAATATTAATATATTGTTTATACATAATTAATACAAAATAGTGTATATTACTACAGCTTTTAATTAAAAAAGACGTTAATTACAATTCCGAGCACAGGACTCGGAAATTTGAAAATAGGACTCCCGATTGTCACGTGAACGGTGTTACCACGTTGTTCAACATGGCTAGTACTAGAGTCGGCTGTGCTCGCGCAGGTCACTAGGGAGATTTTTAATAATGTGTGTGATTCCCCTCTACAACTTGCTTCTTACTCTGCGATCATATAATTTTTCCTTTGAAAAATAATAGGAATTTCATTGTATCGTGTATCTTTATCATATTGTAACGTGAAACGATATCACGTGTATATGTTTAGAATTGTAACGACCCAGAGTGAGTACGTCACTGCACCGACTTGTAGGGAGAGCGGTTCCTTTAGAAGGCGACTTGTAATCAATGTGTTAGGGATTATAGGTTCGTGTGGTGTGCGGCTAAGGAGTGAAATCCAAACACTAATGTGCTAGAACTAATGGAAATTTGTTTATTCAAGAATATGAGGTAAGTGAATATTAATTGAAATATAACATAAAATGAAATCGCTAGTATTACAATAAGTGCGGCTAGAAATAGGAATACAATAAGAAATTATAATTTGTTCGCCCTAGATTGGGAATACAATAAGAAATATGTAATTAGTGATAGAAATTAGTAATTAGTAATTAGTAATAAATTATAATAATTAATAGCGCTAACGCGAACGTGGCCTAGTCTTCTATTACAGTCAATACTCTGTTTAATTTCATCAATGACTTTGGAAACTAAATTCCAGAGGTTTATGCAAAACTATTGGATTCAAGTTAACCTTTCCTATAGGTCGCAATCGGTTTCTGGTAATACCAGAGCTGTGTTAGACGCAGGCCGTCTCAAGGAGCTCGGCTCCTCGCTAGCTCTTTACACTTGAGTGTTGGCTTAGCGTAACACCTATGTAACACGTTGCGTACCGTGGATAGGAGGTCCACTGATCCGCAGTACTGCACGCCACCAGTGGAAGAGAAGGAATAAGCTATTTCTCGCGCTCTATTGCTGTTCAAACAGCTCAGCGCAAGGTTTCCTCTACTGTTCAGAGTATTGTCTGTTCCTGACCGTGGTCAGAGAAGATCTGCGCTGAAACCGTGTGGAACGCCTTTATTTATACTCAGATTTTGCTGAGTCGGCACTTTTTTTCCACATAGAGTTTCTTGGGGTAGCTGGGTTTTCCCCATCACGTGACGGTCCAGCATCCCCACTCTAGAATTTCACCCCACCGTATGTTTATTGGGGTTGCGCTGGCGCATGCGCGGTCAGACGTCGATAATTTATCGATAAACTGTTTTACCGTCTGACTTATCGACTATACGCTTATCGACGAATTCAGCAAACTCGGTTATCGACGAAAATGAAAACTATTTATTACAAAAATTATTATATACATTAAACTAAATATTAACAATAGAAATTAAATTAGACACTTTGTATGAAATATAATAAAGAAAAATGAAATAAAAAGGTATTGTGCTTCTTATTGGGTCGTTACAGAGTGGTATGGCGACATTGTCTTGGGAATATTTATCGATGGTCTGTTGTATCGATATGTCTCGAATATTCGTCGAGGACCTTTGTATCGATGGTTATAAATTAAGAGCGGAGTTTAAACCATCTGCGTGTATGTATGTATGTACACTCAGTCCCATCGAAGTTGTCGCAGTGAAGTTGGCGCGCTAACGCCGCCGCGGCGTGAATGCGTTAGCGCGCCAACTTCACTGCGACAACTTCGATGGGACTGAGTGTACACTTCCGTTAATCTGAAGTTTGCCGCGTCCCTCATGCCCCGCGCACCTTTAATCGACTACCAGTAGATGACCGAAGAGGACAAGTGTCGTTACAGGTAGGAGTGTAAATAATGTAAATAATATAAATAAGTATTGTAAAGTAACGAATAAAATCTTAAACTTTGTTTACAGAGAAACACATTTCAGTTTGGCTATTCACCTTCCTAACTACAGTAATAAAAGAACTTATAAAACGATAATGTTCTTTACAATGGCAAAAAGACTGCAGTTTGTATTTAAATCTGTGGCATCACCAAAGGATAAGAAAACAAATGTAATCGCCATAACCTCAATAAAAACAGAGGAGGTTATGGAATATGTGTTGCCACAAGATATGATGTTTATGAGTCAACATGAAGAACTAATGAAGACGGATGTCTATAAGAGAGTGAGGAAAAGTCTCAGTCAAAGAGGTCAAGAGTGTGGATTACACTTACAGAAGAATTGGAGAAAATATACTTCGATACAGATGGTAATGTAATGTTTAATGATGTATATTTAGAATAGGTAGCAGAAACAGATAGGGTAGTGGAATCTACACAAAAGAAAGAGAGCCAATTGAATTTGAAACATGTAGCAGAGAAGTTTATGATTGAGAAGTTTACATGCAAACATTCAAATACAAAACAGTGGCTAGACATATTTGAAAAAGAATGTAGGAGATTGGAAATCAAGGAAGATAGTACTAAGATTGAAATATTGAGGTTATTCCTTGAAAAACCATGTCTAGATTGGCACTCAGCAACTTTAACAACGTTGACAATGGAGTCTCAATGGGATGAATGGAAAAAGAAGTTTTTAGAAACATTTGCGGACAAGGGATGGAGTACAGGAATGTATGCTATAACTTACAAGTATAAGGAAGGTTCATTGATGGAATATGCTATAAGGAAAGAAAAACTAGTACTAGACATGGACAATGATATTAGTGCACAGACTCTAGTAATGCTTATAGCTGCAGGACTACGGGAATTTATTAGAAATAAAATAGACACAGAAAAGGGTGGAAGCTTAATTGAACTACTACATGAAATCAGAAAATGCGAAGGTCTAGTGAGTAAAAATAACTTCATAAAAAAAAGGAGGAAAGACAGGAGAATAAAAATAGATTTGACGAAAAAAAACATGTAAAAATTGTGAGAAATTAAATAAAGGTATCAGGTATCACCCAGAGAATTCATGCTGGTTCAAAAAGAAGAATGGAAATGAAGCTAGAGTAATTGGAAGCAACACGGTGATAGAGGTAGACTTAAATACAGAACAAAACACGAGTAATCACACCATTGATTAAAGTTAAAATACTACTAGAAGAAAAGCTAAAGGTAAACGGAATATATGACGCAGGTTCCCAAGTCTCTCTAATAAATTCAAAATTAGTTAAAATAAAAAAAAGACAGAAGATGTAAATAAGATATTTTTGCAAATCAAGAATCATATGCAAGGAAGATAATTAAACGTTTTAGATTAGAAGAAGCCAACACTGTAGCAATACCTGCTAATCAACATCAGGATCTTACTTTGCGTACCTCAGATGATGAGATGGTTACTAATGTTCCACATGAAGAAGCAGTAGGTAGCCTACTTTTCCTTGCCAAAGTAACGAGACCTGATATAGCATACGCTGTAAATGCTGTAAGTCAATATGCAGAAGCACCACAGAAGATTCATTGGAATGCTGTCAAAAGGATTTTAAAATATATAAAAGGTACTATTAGTTATGGAATTATTTTTGGAGGTATTGAAAACAATCTGAGCTTAGAGGTATATAGCGATGCCGATTTTGCCGGAGATAAGAATACTAGAAGATCAACTAGTGGTTTTATAATAAAACTAGGTAACAGTCTAATTACCTGGGGATCTCGTAAGCAACGGTCTGTTGCATTATCGTCAACAGAATCAGAATATATAGCAGCAAGTGAAGCTATGAAGGAATTAATTTGGTTTAAAAGATTATTAGATGATTTAATTAAAACTCAAACTCCATTTTTTCATATAGATAATCAAAGTGCTATTAAACTTATCAAGAACCCAGAGTATCATCAACGAACAAAACATATAGATATAAGATACAATTTTATCAGGCAATATTATAAAGAAGAGTTTTTCAAACTGCAGTATGTTAGTAGTGAAAAACAAGTAGCGGATATACTCACTAAACCTTCAAATAAAACAAGATTTATTTATCTACGAGAGGAGCTGAGGATAATTGCAGACCCGGAGAAGGAAGGAAAGAACAAGAAGAACCTATGTCAAACCAAAGTGGAAGTGTTGAAATAAACTTTAGATTTTTAAAAACAGGTTATACAGTAATGCTTCGAAATATGCAAGTGGCTCGGGACCGAACAGTTTGTGACGGTCCTGCGGTGGACCGGGGAGGCAGGGCGGCTCAGTCGTGTGGTCAGGGTTCCTTCGAATGAGTACACGGTTGTGGGTATGGGTGGTAACGTCGTTTATTCAATATTATCTTACTGACTAGCGGTTTACAGGCGATGCGGCGGAAATCTTGAATTCTTACAGGTATAGCTGGTCGCGTGAACGCGGCGCGGTCTTAATCCTACGCGGATCTTATAACTATTCGAACGCGGCTTAAATCTACGGTTCGCGGCGGATCTTAATACTATCGGCGCGGGTCTTATGACTACGGATCGCGGTCTTACAAGCTAAGTGCGGTCGCGTGAACAGCGTTACGAGGGTGGTGCTGGACGGGATTGAGGTATCGTCGGAGCGGTAGCGGCCGTAGTAATGGTACCCTCGGTTAGGTGGCAATCGCCGTCCCTCGGGCCTGGCCAGAGGACCTGTGTCCCGCCTGCTGGTGGCTTCCGCCGGGGCAGAACGGAGGTCTGGGTTGCCTGAAATGCAGGAAGGCCAGACGGGCCTTCCGCGGGCGGAGGATATCGACCTTTCTCGGGGCGGCCGGATTTCACCAAACCGTCCCGGAGCCGTGGAGGAAGCGGGAGTACAAAAACAGGAGTCTGGCTCGATCGTATCGGCGGTTGCGACGGTGCGGTTCGGTATGCTTCGCTTTCGCTTTCGCTTTCGATCTCGGTACGGAGCCGACTCGCTGTCTTGGGCCCGCGGGCCGCCTTATATTTGGTCAGGCGGCTTGGTCGCCTTGCGAGAGCGCCTCGCGGCTCGCGGCCCTCTATCGGTCGCGGCGCGAAGTTTCGTCGCGCGCGGCCTACGGTGGTCTGGTGGGGGGTCGGGCTATCGTACCCGTCACACCCCCCTCCTTCATCGGGCGGCTGATGCTTCAGGATCGGCCGAGCGGTCCCGCGGTGGTGGGTGGTTTACCCGGCTCCTTGCCAGGATACTTGGAGCTGGCCTCCCCGCAGCCTCTTCACCAGTATGGTGCCTCCTGGGACCGGCAGTCGGTAACGGCGGCCGAGCTGTGTGGCCGGCAGGTTGACCCGGTAGGTGTGCGGGCGGTTCCCGGGCATGGCCTGCACGGGTAGGCCTGCTTGCCGGGGCGGGCTTGCCGGAGCTTGGCCCGGATCAGCGGCGCGGTCCTCGGTCTGCGTACCGGTCGTGCGGGTGGTTGTGGTTCCGGTGGCCTGGGTTGCGGGCACGGCTGCTCGGGCGGCGGGTGTGCCCCGGGCGGGGGCCTCTGGCGTCAGTCCCTGGGCCGGTCGGGGCCTGCTGGGGGTGGCGGTTGCCGATGGCGTTGGCGGTGGTTCGGCCGCTGCGGTGGTCGGCTGCCTGGGTGGTGGGGCCGAGGTCAACCACCGTTGATCCGGCCCTTTGAATATAGGCAGGGTTACTGCGCTGACCCCGGCGATGCGCGGCACCCCGCGTGTTGGCGGCTGGTCCATTGTCTGGTGTGGTCCTGGGGCTGGCCGGGGCCGGGCGGTCACTTCCGGCCGGCGGACGACCTGGTGTGGTCGGGGTAGGGCCTTGGTTCCGGGGGCGACCCCTGGCGGCCGCTTTCCTCCCTGGCGCCTCTCCGTTGCCGGTTGTCTCGGCGGGCGGGTCGATGCCCTTTGCTCCGGTGGTACCGGGTTTATCGGCGGGGGTGGCGTCGTGTGTGCCGACCCGGTGGGTGGTTGCGGGACCTCGGGTGCTGGCCCTGCGCCTGGCTGTGGCGGCGTTGCCGGTAGCGGTGCCAGGATTGGCGGTGGCGGGGATGGCGGCCGGGGTTGGTCCCTGCCGGCTGTTGGACGGCGAGCTGGTGGTGGCCGGATCCTCGACGGTGGCCCGCTCCGTCTCCTTACTTCTGCTGCCGCTGCTGCTTTCGCGCGTTCTGTTATCGATCGCTTCATGATCTCTACTAATTGCCGGTTCGGTTTCGGGCTGACTTTTATAGGCAGATTCGTCTCCCTCCGGTCCCGCGGGTCGCGGGTAGGGCTTGAGGTCTTGTACGTGCGCGCGGTGCTTCTTTCCCCGCGCGTCGGTGATGAGCACGATGGTGGGGCCCAGACGCTGCCGTACGGTATAAGGACCAGCGTACTTGGGTGCGAGTTTTGCGCAGAATTGGTCGGCCGCGGAGGAGAGGTGGTGTTCTCGCCTGAGAACTGTCGTTCCGATGTCGGGGTGCCATTCCCGCCGGTGCTGGTCGTAGTACCGTTCCTGGCGGCTGGTGGCCAGTGCTTGTGCCCGGCGTGCGAGCTGGCGTGCCGTTTCTAGTTTTTCCAGCGCGCGGAGCTGGCTCGTGGTGTCGGCGGGGGATGGGTCGGTATTGATCATGTCCGGTGGGACGTACCGGGTGCCCGGCGCGGCCGGCTCGCGGCCAAAGTTTAAGTAGGCGGGTGTCTGCCCGGTCGCCTCGTGTTGGGCGGTGTTGTAGGCGAACATCAGTTCGGGGATCCATTGATCCCAGTGGCGGTGGTCGTCGCCCGTCGCCTGGGCGATCATCGTCTTGACCACCCGGTTGGCTCGCTCGACCGGGTTGCATTGCGGGGTATACGGTGGGGTTTTCTGGTGCTCTATCCCGTAGTCCCGGAGGAGGGCCGTGAATTCGCGGCTTTCGAATTGTCGGCCGTTGTCCGTGATTAGCCGACGTGGGCGGCCGAAGCGGAGTACTACCCTTTCCCTTAGCGCTCGGGTTACGGCAGGGGCCGTGGCCTGTCGTAGTGGTTGCATTTCAATCCATTTGGTGAATTTGTCCTGGAAGATGACGAGGGCCGTATGCCCCTTCTTGGAGCGTGGGAGGGGACCGACTAGGTCAGCGGCGACGACTTCCCAGGGTTGGTTGGCTGGGGTGGAGTGCATCAGCCCAGCGGGGGCCCGTTGGGAGGCCTTGTATTCCAGGCAGCTATGGCAGCGCTGTACGTACTGTCCGGCGTCGTGGAACATCCGTGGCCAATAGTACCGGGCGGCCAGGCGGGCGGCCGTTTTTGTTCGGCCGAGGTGTCCGGCGGTGGGTGCGTCGTGGGCTTCGTGTAGAACCGCTGCCCGTGCCGCTCGGGGGACACATAGCTTCCACTCCGTATCGGGGCGTAGCCCGGTACTGTCTCGGATGCGACGGTATAGTTGGCCGTCGGTCACCCGGTAGTCTCGGTATTTTGCCGGAGCGGCCTCTACGGTCTGTTTCCAGTGATGGTACCAGGCGTCTTGGGGCTCCGTGGCCCCTGGTTGGGGTTGGTCCACGCCGCTTACGGCCTGTGGGTTGCGGGAAAGGGCGTCGGCGACCAGGTTGTTCTCCCCTTTTCGGTACTGGATCTCAAAGTCATATTGTTGGAGTTCGAGGCTCCAGCGGGCTAGTCGTCCGGAGGGGCTGTCCATCTGCTGTAGCCACTTGAGGGCTTGGTGGTCGGTTAGGACCGTGAATCTGTATCCTTCCAGGTACGGTCGCATCTTTCGGATTCCCCAGACCACGGCCAGGCATTCCTTTTCCGTGACGCTGTAGTTGCGTTCGGCCGGGTTGAGCGTGCGGCTGGCATATGCTATAACCCTTTCCTCCCCCTCCACGGTTTGGGTGAGGACGGCGCCTAGCCCGTAGTTGCTGGCATCGGTTTGTAGTACGAACTCCTTCGTGAAGTCGGGGCAAGCTAGTACCGGTGCCGTGGCGAGCTGTTCGCGGAGTACGCAGAAGGCCTGTTCTGCGGTGTCGTCCCACTGCCACCGTTGTTTCTTCTCTAGGAGGCGGGTGAGGGGTGCCGCCGTGTCCGAGAAGCGGGGTATGAATCGCCTATACCACGAGAGCATGCCGAGGAAGCGGCGGAGCTCCCTCAGGTTGCTAGGCGTGGGGATGTCGCGTATTGCCTGAACTTTGTCAGGGTCTGTCTTGATTCCGTGTGCGGTGACCATGTGTCCGAGGTATCGGAGTTCCGACCGGCAGAAGTCGCACTTCTCCGGATTGATTTTTAGTCCGGCCTGGCGTAGGCGGTGGAGCACTAGTCGGAGGTTGGCGAGGTGCTCCTCGAAGGTCTTTCCGAGGACCAGGATGTCGTCGAGGTATACCTTGGCGATATGATCCATACCGGGCCCGATGATCTGGTCGAGGCAGCGTTGGAACGTGGCGGGAGCGGAGTGTAGCCCAAAGGGCATGACGCGGAATTGGTATAGGCCGCGTCCGGGTACCGTGAACGCGGTCAAGGGTCGGCTGTCGGCCGTCAGGGGTATCTGCCAGTATCCGTTCTTGAGGTCGATGGTGGAGATATACCGGGCCTCCCGTAGCTGGTCCAGGGTGGCTTGTACCTGGGGCAGTGGGTATGCGTCTTTTTCGGTGACGCTATTCAGCCGGCGGAAGTCGATACAGAATCGTGGCTTGCCGTTTTTCTTTCGTACCACTACCACGGGGGAGCTCCAGGGGCTCTCGGATGGCTCTATAACCCCTTCCTGGAGCATTCGGTCTACTTCCTCGTTGATGACCGCCTGGGTAGCGGGGTTTCTCGGGGTGTACCGCTGTTTGATCGGTTCGGTACCGGGGCGCAAGCGGATGCGGTGAGCCGTGCGGTGGGTGAGTCCTGGACTGTCCGTAAATTTTTCCAGTTCGTTTCCGAGGGTCTGCTGGAGGGTTTGCTCCTGCGCGGGGGTCAGATGGCAGACCCCGGCCAGCTCGAGTGGTTGGGCTTGGGCCGGCGGAGGCCTCGTGTACTGACCCTCCGAGTCGTTTCTGGCCGGTTGTGGCGCGGCCGCGGCGAGAACTGTTTCGGGCCCCCAACGGCGCCTCCCGATAGTGATGGTGGCCCCTAGGGCGAGTAGGGCGTCCATCCCCAGGAACGCGTCTTCGGTTAGCGTCGGGAGTACTGCGTATTCGTGGGTGAGCGGTTGCCCGTCCACTCGGGCGGTGACTTGGATTTCCTCCGCTACGGTGACGTGCGTTCCGTCCGCTACCCGGGCGATGGTGTCGGTGGGGAGGGTCTGGCAGCCGTGTTGGCGGCACCAGGCGGCGGTGTCGTGGTGGAGGAAGGACCGGGCGGCCCCGGAGTCGACGAGCGCTCGGAATTGCCTTCCGAAGGCTTCGAAGGGCAAGAAGATCCTGGGGTCCTCGCCTATTTCTCGGGTGGAGGCGCTATGATTGTTTGGGCCGGTCGGCTGCCTCCTTCTCCGGACCCGGCGGCGTTTCCCGTCGGCTGGTGGCACGGGCAGTCTCGGGAAGTACGCCCGACGGTGCCGCAGTGGGAGCAGAATAGTCTGGCGGGTCGCCGGCATTCTGTCCGTTGATGCCCTCTCTGGCCGCACCGCCAGCAGCAGGTGTCTCGGTCGTACCCGCTGCCGATCCCGGCCAGTGGTTGTTTTCTACTGGCCGTCGGGGTGGGGTTTAATTGTCGCTCTTGGTCAAGCGTTTTCTCGAGCTCGGTGGTCAGGGCGAGCAGTCCGGCCAGGGTCGAGAACTCGGTGCGGCGGATAAACTTGCGGAGGTCCGCCCGGAGGTTGTGGTAAATCCAGTCCAGTTGGCGGTCCTTGGGGATCTTTCCGTGTCTTCTCATCAGAGTCTGGATGGCGGTGACGTAATCCCTGGTGGCCTCGTTCGGCTGGTGGGTGCGCCGGTGGATTGCCAGCTCGAGTTCGAACTCGGTCTGCTGGGGGAGGTACATGGCCTTGAATGCCTCGATGAAATCCTCCCAGGTGGTCCACTCGTCTCGCTGGTTGCGGAACCATTGTAGTGCCGGTCCGAGCAGTATTTCGGACAGGCACTGGAGTATCTGGTGGGGGGTAACCCCATAGCTGGCTTGGAGGTCCCCCAGGCGGTCGAGGAATTCCTCGGCCCCCTTTCCGCCGGCGTAGTGTCCGCCCCAACGGCGGATGTTTTTCATGACCGCAGGGTCTAGCCCTGTGTCCATGGCTCGGGTTTCCTCGGGTTTTTCCCCGGGCCGTTTGTCTGTGTCTCGCGGCATCTCGAGGTGGCGTGTCTGATGGGCCACGCGGTGGCGGAGTTCGTCCAGGGTCCCCTCGGCGGGGATTCCCCTTCGGGCGGCTTCTTCTTGAAGTTCGGCTTTCTTTAGTTTGTAGACCCAACTGACCGGTGTACTCATTCAGTCCTCCCTTCGCGGTCCCTGTTCGGGCGCCAATTTGTGACGGTCCTGCGGTGGACCGGGGAGGCAGGGCGGCTCAGTCGTGTGGTCAGGGTTCCTTCGAATGAGTACACGGTTGTGGGTATGGGTGGTAACGTCGTTTATTCAATATTATCTTACTGACTAGCGGTTTACAGGCGATGCGGCGGAAATCTTGAATTCTTACAGGTATAGCTGGTCGCGTGAACGCGGCGCGGTCTTAATCCTACGCGGATCTTATAACTATTCGAACGCGGCTTAAATCTACGGTTCGCGGCGGATCTTAATACTATCGGCGCGGGTCTTATGACTACGGATCGCGGTCTTACAAGCTAAGTGCGGTCGCGTGAACAGCGTTACGAGGGTGGTGCTGGACGGGATTGAGGTATCGTCGGAGCGGTAGCGGCCGTAGTAATGGTACCCTCGGTTAGGTGGCAATCGCCGTCCCTCGGGCCTGGCCAGAGGACCTGTGTCCCGTCTGCTGGTGGCTTCCGCCGGGGCAGAACGGAGGTCTGGGTTGCCTGAAATGCAGGAAGGCCAGACGGGCCTTCCGCGGGCGGAGGATATCGACCTTTCTCGGGGCGGCCGGATTTCACCAAACCGTCCCGGAGCCGTGGAGGAAGCGGGAGTACAAAAACAGGAGTCTGGCTCGATCGTATCGGCGGTTGCGACGGTGCGGTTCGGTATGCTTCGCTTTCGCTTTCGCTTTCGATCTCGGTACGGAGCCGACTCGCTGTCTTGGGCCCGCGGGCCGCCTTATATTTGGTCAGGCGGCTTGGTCGCCTTGCGAGAGCGCCTCGCGGCTCGCGGCCCTCTATCGGTCGCGGCGCGAAGTTTCGTCGCGCGCGGCCTACGGTGGTCTGGTGGGGGGTCGGGCTATCGTACCCGTCACAAGTTGCTTATTTCGAAGCAGGTATGCTATTCGGCTTGACTTTGTTCTCGAAACGGGACGATAGAGAACGCGAGAAACTAGTGAGAGATCCGAGGTAGCGGCAAATCATAAAGTGATCGGCCGAGCAGCGATGTTATTTTTTGGACAAGGATAGAATATAGCTTGCCCTCTCATTCTCGCACTATGCTTTATTTCGAAGCAAATATACCAGACTGAGAAAGCATTATATATATTCCATCCTTCTTCTACTAACCGATGTCACTGCTCAGTCGAGCGTGAAATTTATTACCCTAAACATCGGCTTCGCGCTTTCATGGACCTCTCACTCATTTCTCGTACCTCTCACTTTGTGGGCGACTTCAAACAAAGAAGAGGGGATAGCGAGTTGCTTATTTCGAAGCAGAGACCACTTGCTCATTTCGAAGCATTACTGTATATACGTTGGGTCGACATAAGTAAGATTGTAAATTTAAATTAGTATTTATATCATATGAAGTTAAAAGATTCTATATAGTTTTATTTATTTTTAAAAGGTTGTATTCCTTAGATATAATTTCTTTTGTTTATTAATTCTTCTGTTTTAAAAACTTCTTCTTTATTCGGCTTTCTTGCTTTCGAAGTATGTAGACGTGTTTTTTCTGATTTCTGATTCTAATATATATATATATTCATATATATCCATTTGAATCGTGTTAAATATTGTTAAAATAAATTTTATTTGCTGATGCCACTAAACCATCATCTACGTATATTGCTTAGATAATTATCTCCATGCCTTCACCCTCAACAAAAACACAAGGGTCTGCATTAGTGGCCTGTAGATTAAATTTCTTTAAACAGTCCGTAAATTTCTTATTCCAACATCTTGCTGATTGTTCTAATCCATATAGTGACTTCTGCAATCTGCACACTCGTCCAGATCCATCGTCACAGCCCTCAGGTTGATGCATGTAAATAACTTCTGAAAGATCTCCATTTAGATAAGCAGTCTTCACATCAAATTGTGCCAACTCCATGTTGCTTGACCCTGCAATTGCTAAAATTGTTCTAATTGACGTAAATTTTACAACAGGACTAAAAGTTTCACAATAATCTATGCCTGGAATTTGAGTATAACCTTTAGCAACTAATCTTGCTTTAAACCTCCCTTTTTGATTACCGATAGCTGGTTTATACCTGAATACCCAACGATTCTGCAAAATTGAAGCATTCTCTGGCGCATGAACCAGTGTCCAGGTTCGATTTTGTTTTAAAGAATCCATTTCATTCAACATAGCTTCTTTCCAGCTCTCAGCATGCTCATTATTAATTGCTTCTTTGAAGGTTGCTGGTTCTTGATAATTTGTCAAAAATAACGTATCAATATCAAATACAAAATCATCATATTTCTTTGGTTTTTGTATAATTCTTCGAGATCGCGATTTATCCTATTCAGCGTTCCTATTGATATTACGTTGCTCTTTAACATTCCTGTTGATATTACGTTGTTGTTCCAACTTCTTTATTCGTCTTCTTGTTATTAGATGATCTTCTTTCGGAACATTGACAATGTCTTCAGCTATACCTTCTTCAACAATATTTTCTTGGGAAATAATATTTTCTGTATTTTCTTTAGACTCTATAATCTCTTCTGAGTTAACTAAATCTTGATTATTTTCTTGATTATCTTCTTCCTCCCTTGGAGCATCTTCTTCCTCCCTTGGAGCATCCTGAATTTGGATGGAGACTAATTTTTCTTCTTCAGGAATAGTTGTGCAGCTATATCTTTATCATTTTTACCCAAAGAATACCATTGTTGTAAAAGAAAATGTTTTGTAATTTCACTTTTATTCTCATATACTTCGTGCAATCTATTCCACATTTCTCTGGATGTTTGACAATTTAAAATATGAAGTAATGGTTGTTCACCTACCGTTGTAACGATAATTTTTTGTGCTATATTGTCAAGCTTTTTCCACAACTTAAGGTTTTTCGCATATGTGGTTCTTGTCTCTGCAGTTGCATCGTGGGCTAATTCAGGCTTCACATATGCGCCTGATATAATATCTTCTGCATCATCAGTAGCAATTAAAACTCTGACTTGAAACTTCCAGGTTCCCCAATTTTCCAAGCTTCTAAGTTTTTCAACTTTTCCAAGTTCACCCTCCATTTTGATTTCTATTGCACTATTGCACAGAATGGCCGGCTAATCCCAAAATCAAAATTTCGAAAAAACAGGAAATAATATTTTCTTTTTAATGAGAATATAATCTCGAGTATCCTGGGCCCATAACCTGAAGTTTATTTTATTTATTTTAACATTATTTAACACGATTCAAATGGATATATCTATATACATATATAAAAATGAATGTTTCTTTGTTTGTCACGTATGCGTTCCTACACCATTCATCCGATTGCGATGAAATTTTGGTGAGTTGTTGTGTGAACACCAGCGAAGGTTTCTGAATAAGTATAACTACTTTACAATAGGTGGCGCGTGAGTCGTTTAAACAAATGAATGTATTTCATATAGTTTAGCGACAGTTCGTATGTTTTTGGTGTATGAGTGCGCTCGCTTGACAGATGTAACGACCCAAGAGTTAAACACAATATCCTTTTAATTTCATTTTTCTTTATTATAACCAATTTTTATACAGAATATTTTATTTTATTTTATTTTATTGTTAATATTTAATGTATAAATTTCTGTAATAAACATTTTCATTTTGTCGATAACCGAGTCTGTTAAATACATCGATAAAAGTTTAGTCGATAAGTCGGACGGTAAAACAGTTTACCGATAAATTATCGACGTCCGACCGCGCACGCGCCAGCGCAACCCCAGTGGGCATACGGTGGGGTAGTATTCTAGAGTGGGGATGCTGGACCACCACGTGACGGGAAAAACCCAGCTACCCCAAGAACTCTATGCGGAAAAAAAGTGCCGACTCAGCAAAATCTGAGTATAAATAGAGGCGTTCCGCACAGTTTCATCGCAGATCTTCTCAGGCCTCGACCTGAAGCAGACAATACTCTGAGCAGTAGAGAAAAGCTTGCGCTGAACTGTTTAGGCAGCGATAGAGCGCGAGCTACAGCTAATTCCTACTATTCCACTGGTGGCGTGCAAGACTACGGATCAGTGGACCTCCTATTCGCGGTGCGCAACGTGTTACACAGGTGTTACGCTAAGCCAACACTCAAGTGTAAAGAGCTAGCCAGGAGCGGAGCTCCTTGAACGGCCTGCGTCTAACACGGCTCTGGTATAACCAGAAACCGATTGCGACCTATAGGAAGGGTTAACTTGGTTCCAATAGTCTAGCACAAACCTCTGGAGTTTAGTTTCCTAAGTTATTTGTGAAATTGAACAGAGTATTGACTGTGGTAGAAGAGTTAAGCCATATTCGCGTTAGCGCTATCAATTAATTACTCATTATTAATTTCTACTTATATTAATTACTAATTACATAATTCTTATTGTATTCCCAATTTAGGGCGAACAAATTATAATTTCTTACTGTATTCCTATTTCTAGCCGCACTTATTGTAATACTAGCGATTTTCTTTTATATTTCAATTCACTTACCTTTTATTCTTGAATAAACATATTTTCATTCAGTTTCTAGCACATTAGTGTTTGGATTTCACTCCTTAACCGCACACCACACGAACCTATAATCCTTAACACATTGATTACGAGTCGCCTTCTAAGGGAACCGCTCTCCCTACAAGTCGGTGCAGTAACGTACTCACTCTGGGTCGTTACACAGATGTCAATTGAATCCATACTAATATTATAAATGCGAAAGTAACTCTGTCTGTCTGTCTGTCTGTATGTTTGTTACCTTTTCACGCCTAAACCGCTGAACAGATTTCGATAAATCTTGGCATGGAGATAGATTGCATCCTTAGGAAGGACATAGGCTACCTTTTGTTTTCCAAAAAATAAAAAAAAAACAGATTTCCGTGAGCTTCGAATATGTTATAGATCAGGCTTCGGAATTAACTGCTCTTCTCGGCCGATTTTCAGATGTCACGCCTCCTTTCCCGCGCCGCGTGTCTTGGCCCCCGCGGCGACCATAGTGCTTGTGTAACCTCAAGCGCGTATCATATGAATCGCGCGTGGCGCATTAGGGCGACAACTGTAATAATAGATTTCCACATCACCCATGAGGTACTATTATCGATGCGTTGTTTTTTTCCATGCGCGATACATAATATGTGTATTTATGTACATATGAAATCGATTTCTTGATCGTTCACCTTCATCTCCCTTTTCTTTGCCATCTGTTTATGAAGTTATTTAAAAAAATTTGGTTGATCTTGACGTAAACTTGGGAAATTATTGAGATTAGGTTACACCTCACGGATTTTGATGAAATTTAAACATGTAAAATTAGACATTTTGAACAAGTTTTTCCTATACATATAACCGCCGCTCGGCCTTAGTTTTCGAGATATTTTCGAAAAACTGTTGAAACTAACACATTGAATTCTGGCCATCCGTATGTGTCCGTGACAACGTACGCATCAGTATGGGATCGCCGCTTTTCTACTGTTTCTGCAGCAGCAGCACGGCGACCGACATCAATATATATCAATCCCTCTCTCTCGTTCAATCCCTCTCTCTCTGTCACAGTCACTACTCCTGTACAAATTGAAATCTTAATACTTAAATCTTATAAATCTTTTACCAGGATATTTGTAACATTTTTCTGATTAAAATGACATCAAACGCGATATAATTTGGACTATATTTACAAGTTGACGATAATAAGTATCGAACACGGGGAAGGATGGCGAATGAAAAAGAAAGAGAATCCGCGATCGTAACAATCCGCAGTCCTTTTTCCATTCGTTGTCCTTTTCTAACAATGTAAGAAGTTTATGTTTATTTGTTTCTAGCGTTACGTTCTTCCAGTTCACGCCAGTCTAAAGAACTTATGCAAGCGGTGCAAACGTGTAATATACAAATTTGTAACCGCTTTCAGTGTTCCAAAAATGGTATTTCGTGATACGCGCGCCAGATATAAAAAATGTGTTTATCGCGGTTGTAGTGTTACGTCGCGTAACAGAACAACTGAGATATTACATTCATTCCCAGTTGCAGACAATGATCGGTTAATACAGTGGATCGTGAATAGTGGAAACGACGATTTCGCGGATTTAACCGATCTCCAATTGAAACACCGGTATATTTGTTCAAGGCATTTTGCCGAAAAAGACAAGGTGGTGCAACTGAAATTGAAGAAGGATACCGTACCGGTATTGTACAATTTGGGTGAGGATAATGAAGAGCCTACGTGTAACAGTCGTAAGCATTCACCCAAATTCCTTTGTAGATCAAAGAAAAAAGAAATTGATCAATTGAAATTAGCAACGCAGAAATTGCGTAAACTGCTTGCTAGAAAAAATAAACAAATATTAGCATTAAAACGTAAAATAGAGTCGTACGAAATGACGGAGTCAGATTTCGTTCGAAATATAAAAGACAAAGTTTCGAACGAAGTAAAGACGTTCATGTTAATGCAATTGTATCCACAACCCGTATATTCTGCGGACGAGCAACATATTTGTCTATCAATGCACTATTCGTCACCGAGTTTATTCAGAAAACTTCGTGACGATTTCGGTTTCCGTTTACCATGTGCTATGACAATTAGTAGATGGTTTGGAAGCATTGAAATGTGGCCGGGCATTTGTACGACCTTTTTTACGCAGTTACATAGAAAGGTATCGTGGATGGATAGTTCTGAAAGAAATTGCGTGTTACTGTTCGACGAAATGACAATAAAGAAGTCCTTTGATTTTCATTCAAAAAAACAAAAAATTGAAGGCTTCCAAGATTATGGTGCTTTTGGATCTAAGATGAAACCAGGCACGCAAGCCTTAGTTTTCATGTTTCGCGGTTTATTTTTTAATTGGAAGCAACCAATTGCTTATTTCATAAGTAGCAGCAACATGTCAACTGTAAACTTGTTGAATGTGCTTGATGCGGTAATTGCTGCTGTCTGTAGCGCTGGTTTACGCGTACGTGCAATTGTTTGCGATCAAGGTTCTGTCTACTACAGATCGGTAGTAGATCGAAAAGTATCTCTTGAGAAACCATATATAATACATGAAGAAAATAAAATTTATTTTCTTCATGATTATTTGCATATATTTAAAAACATTCGCAACAATTTATTGCAGTATGATTTGATGATTAACGATTCTGTAGTTTCATGGTCAGATATATCATCTCTATGGGACCTTGAACGAAAGAAAGGCACTAGGACAGCTGTAAAATTGTCAGAAAAGCATATTCGACCGAATTTATTCGAACGAATGAATTGTAGGCTCGCTTTGCAAGTGTTTAGTCGAACAGTTTCGGCAGCTTTGTTAACGGCCAGCACGCAGGGACAGATCCAAAGCGATACTGTTGTGAATACTGCATGTTTTGTTTGACTGTTGAATGATTTATTCGATAATTTAAACAGTCGAACCGCGCATGATGCTAATCCGCAAAAGTGTGCCTTATCAAATAAAAATCCTCAAGTAGAAGAGAATTTGATAAGACAGGCAACAGCATGTACAAATTGGTTTGTGATTCAAAAGGGTCGTCAGGTACGTCCTCCGTGCTTCAGAGGCTTGCAGCTGTCAATTAATGCGACGATACAATTGTGGCATGACATTCGCGATGAAGGTACGTCATATTTAATGACGTCGCGATTACAAGATCCAATAGAAAATTTGTTTTCTATGATCAGACATAACGCGGGTAATTATGAACAAAATCCGTCCGCAAAAACATTTAGATTAAATTTGCAGAAAAATATGATGTTAAATTTAATGAAGCCGTCGCAATCTGCAAATTGTTTAGATGATGAAGATCTTAATCTGTTGAAGTTACCACAATCTCCGGAAAATGTTGCGTCAATTAGTACCGGCGATTCGTCAGATTTTGTTAATTATGACAGCAGTGACTCCAGATTCATCAGAGATTCTGGAGTCACCCGTAAATGCCTAGAAGCAGAGGATGCAAGTGATACTATCATCGCTGATATCTTGCAAGAAGTATCTGAAACTGTCCACACCTTAGAATCGTGTGCCATTGAATATTTTGCGGGATATGTCGCTATGAAAAACATTAGAAAAACTAACTGCGACATATGCAAGGCAAAATTATTAGATAGTACAACAGTTCTTTCACGAAATGAACAGATTTTAATCTTTCTTCGTGCCTACAAGAAAAAAAATAATGATTCCGATTTTGGAAGTCTTATAGCCCCTAGTAAGAAATTTTCTTTTGCATTCAGGATATTTAATGCTATTTTTGATAAAATATATCCTACCTTACGGGCTGAAGAGGGTATTCTTGATAAAATATTTCCTTATTTTATACAAGGTGTTAACAATTCACCTGAGCTTCATGGTTGGTTTGATAGTAATACGTGTAACGAACATCGGAAAAAAATAGCATACTTTATGATGAAAGTAAAAATTCATAAGGATACGGTCTGGCTCGGTCAAGAATTACGACGCCCTAAAAGTTTTCCTCACAAGCCAACCGCAAAGGTGCGAAAATTGCAAAATCTGTGAAAGACTGTTTTCATTTTCAGAATATCTGCCTTTCTACTTGTCTACTTAAAACAAATACAGTCAGAGGCGATCTAACGTGGGCTGACAATTTATAACAAATACAGTCAGAGGCGATCTAACGTGAGCTGACAATTTATAACAAATACAGTCAGAGGCGATCTAACGTGAGCTGACAATTTATAACAAATACAGTCAAAGGCGATCTAACGTGAGCTGACAATTTATGAAGTGGTATAATAGGGCTCCAGGCGAAGATCCACTATAAAAAAATCTAACGCGCCATTAGTGGAACCTCAAAAGTGGTGTGGAAGACCACTATTAATTAATATTCATTATAAACGCGGAATTTTCTATGTGCGTCGGTGACTTGCGACTATATTCTTTTAAACCGCATGCGATCGACGCTCATAGGAAATTCTGCCTTTAGGAAACTAGCGAGTGTGAAGTGGAGGGAATGAGACAAGTGTTAATGCGTGAGAGAGAGAGCCTGCGCATATTACTGTTTCAGTCTCACTTGAACAATTCATTTGACATCTTCGTCAAGCGATTCGACCAATTACGAAAAAACTATCGGATAGTGGGGCATAGATCCCCACTTTCACCTTCACCCATGCCGTCTTCTAGTAGACGCATGGTGCAGATGAAGATCAGCAGCAGAAACGGAAGCATAAAAAAAAAATCGTCGTCATTATACAAAAGGTAAGAATTAAACTTGTATTCTGTTCAGCAAATGTGATTGTAATTAAAACGAACTGTGAGTTTGGGATTCTGATACTCCTATTTTAATTTATAACTTTCATTTTACAGATATTTGAGAATGGACAACGCTAATGTGGCAGCGGGGGCACCGGCGGAGGCACCGGCGGCGGGGGCACCGAGAGCGGAGGTACCGGCGGAAATAAAGATACCATTATTGTTAAATATATGTATATAACAGTAGTGACAAGTGTATGTACTATGTACTTCTCTCGATATACGTCGAAATAGATTTCGTGTGTGATTTCGTTTCATCTGTATAATACGTGTATATGAATGTATTTCGTAATAAACCTTTCTCTGGCTTATGTATATGTATTTTATTAATTGCGTAATTTTAAATGAATTTCAGAAAATCAGGGAGATGGCCAGGCGGGAAATACAGAAAACCATAAAAAAAGTACGGAAGCTTACGTACCGAAGACGCCCACCACCAGCCGCATACCCGGGGGGTATACATACCCGGGGGGTTATACATACCCTCCCCCCCCCCCGCAGTTCTATGCCAGGATGTACGCTCCTCCGCCGGCACCGATATACGCTCCCCCGCCGGCACCGATATACACCTCCGGCCCCATTAATTATTGTCCACAATATTATCCATGAATTATAATTATAACTATAACAAATATACATATGTATGCAATAAAAATATTATAAACATACATTTCTCTTCTTTCCGCAACCTATCCCTTATTATATTTAAAAAATATAATTACTTATCATTACTATATGCATAAATTTCATCTTTCCGCATATGTACGTACCATTTACCAACTTCGCATGATATTAAAATTATTAGTAATTATTGAGATTAGGTTACACCTCACGGATTTTGATGAAATTTAAACATGTAAAATTAGACATTTTGAACAAGTTTTTCCTATACACATAATCGCTGCTCGGCCTTAGTTTTCGAGACATTTTCGAAAAACTGTCGAAACTAACACATTGAATTCTGGCCATACGTGTGTGTCCGTCGCAACGTACGCATTAGTATGGGATCACCGCTTTTCTACTGTTTTTGCAGGCAGCAACACGGCGACCGACATCAATATACATATACAGGGTGTCATGTAACGTATTTTCACGCTCCTAGATGGTGGTAGGGGGGGTGATTCTGAACAACTTTTTCCTTTGCGAAAAAGTGGTCCGAAGCTTTCTTTTTGAATTATTAAGCAAAAACACTGACCAATCCGAGCGCGTATAACGCGCGGGCTCAGGGACGGTAGCGTCGGCTACGAAACGGGGCTTGACGTAGGTCGCGAACGAACGGCTCGGCACCCCGTTAGCATAGCACAATAAAAAAATTAAACTAGTTAAACATTTTTTGTTGTTGTTCAAAACGAATACGGAATCTAATCTCTTGTCGCCTGTCATTATGTAAAAAAGGAAATTTTAAACATTCTAAATAACAAATAAAAATGTTTGAAATTAAATAATGAATACAAATTTTAAAACAATTTCAGCGAAACTTACCCATTCGTTCGTAAATTCCTATCTGGGTCAATCCTGGGTTATTGTGTCGGTCTTCATCACTTGACGAAGAAACACGTGAGCAGAACAGCTGATTTCACGATCGGGTTAGTGAACTCGCCTCGTTTATTGCAGTTAGGTATCGCACTCGCGCAGTCCCTTTCGGGGTCGATTTTTTCACTGAAACGACCACACAAAAGCGTTTATTGTACCTAAGTGCAATAAACGAGGCGAGTTCACTAGCCCGACCGTGAAATCAGCTGTTCTGCACGCGTGTTTCTTCGTCAAGTGATGAAGACCGACACAATAACCCAGGATTGACCCAGATAGGAATTTACGAACGAATGGGTAAGTTTCACTGAAATTGTTTTAAAATTTGTATTCATTATTTCATTTCAAACATTTTTATTTGTTATTTAGAATGTTTAAAATTTCCTTCTTTGCATAATGACAGGCGACAAGAGATTAGATTCCGTATTCGTTTTGAACAACAACAAAAAATGTTTAACTAGTTTAATTTTTTTATTGTGCTATGCTAACGGGGTGTCGAGCCGTTCGTTCGCGACCTACGTCAAGCCCCGCTTCGTAGCCGACGCTGCCGTCCCTGAGCCTGCGCGTTATACGCGCTCGGATTGGTCAGTGTTTTTGCTTAATAATTCAAAAAGGAAGCTTCGGACCACTTTTTCGCCAAGGAAAAAGTTGTTCAGAATCACCCCCCCTACCACCATCTAGGAGCGTGAAAATGCGTTACATGACACCCTGTATATACATATATTACGGGTGGGCTTAAAAATTAAATTTAACTAACTTTCATAATTTTGAATTATCATTATACGTGTCTGGTCGCCGTTGGGCGACCAGAATATCACTTTACCCTTAATTCACTGATTAGGTAGAGTAGATTGGATTAGGTTAGGCTATATTAAATTCAAAGTTGCCATCATAGCTACGATACATTGAAATCATGAATGCAGAAGTACACAAGGTATGTATTGGTCATCGGTCACCGTGTTGTTGCCTGCAGAAACAGTAGAAAAGCGGCGATCCCATACTAATGCGTACGTTGTCACGGACACACACGGATGGCCAAAATTCAATGTGTTAGTTTCGACAGTTTGTCGAAAATATCTCGGAAACTAAGGCTGAGCGGCGGTTATATGTATAGGAAAAAATTGTTCAAAATGTTGAGTTTTACAATATGTATATTTAAATTTCATCAAACTCGGTGAGGTGTAAACTAATCTCAATAATTACCAAATTATTTTTTGAACAGAAAAAGATTATCTGAATAGACCTGCCTTAACACAATTCAAGTAAAAAATTACAGTGAAAACTACATCCGCATCCGTTGACTTCAGCACGACAAAGTGAAAGATCAAGCGGCATCCCTTAAACATATTCCATCTCATTTTATCTCGTTACGCGTATTCTCTTTCTTGCTCTTCAGAGATATGGCAACACTGAGCTCGAGACACTGAGTAAAGAGATATAGCTGTTGGTATTGAAGCAATTTTCTGTTATCGTCAACGTGCCGTAGACTGTTGCAGTGCGAAGTGTTTCATATTTTGGTACTAGGATAGAGCAGATGGCGCTCGATCTCTAGGCACAAATTCACGACCTTTCCAGAACATAGGCATGTTTAGTCTTCTTGGATCTGTAGTCACTGCGTGCCGTTTGCACGTCGCGACGTTTGACAGGTATAGGTTATAGTGAAAAACATGTGGAAATTGAATGCAGTTACTTTCTTACAAGATATATCTGGAAATATGTTTAAGGTAAAAGAAATATTAAATCTTATTTTTTTCAATACATTTTTTATTCCAAATTAATGTTGTTGAGTATAATGTAGCAATATATAATAATATGATTTTGTTTCCTTTATTTTCAGCGTTTGATCAGACACGGAGGGGAAAATTGCAACAGAGGTATTATGGAGTAGAAGTATTAAATAGATACAGTGGAGAAATTATTCAAGCAAGAGCAGTATTAAATTAGATAAGTTTGTCTTGCATGTTACAGACTTTAAAAACAATGTAATACCAGCATATTTCAAATAAATAGTTTAATAGAAATAGATGAATCTCTTAAACTTTAATTTCCTTAATATAGAATTTAAGTTACAATTCACATTGTTTTCTTCTACTTTCAAATAAATAGTTTTTTCATGTAACAATTTATAAAAAAAATCATTTGTATCAGAGTTTCTATTTCACTATTCACTTTTATCTATTTTATAGTGCTTGTATTGTTTACAAATCTTGAATTTGTCTCAAACGAGTAGAACAGTTGTATTGAAATATTCCATTGCTAAGTCGAATCTGAAATGATATTAAAACGTTTGGAAAGAATCTTATCAAAGAAGACTTATGGACAGAACGTTGGAAAAGAGAGTCAATCATATCGTTATTGGTAAATATAATCTGAGATCTTCTACAATGTCATTCAAGAAATTATCTTGAACAATTATACTAGATAATATTAATTAATGGTAGTCCAACAATGTAGTACGTTAACAACATTTTATTTCACTAATAATCTGGAGTACTTTTCATTTATTGAACGAGGAAAGGTGCTTATCATGGTAGATAAGTTGCTACACAGATGACATAATGGAATAATAAAACCTGAAAAAATACACACATTTTCAAGAATGTTCCTTTTTTATATTGGACACACTATTATTATTGTAATAACATTATTGAGATTATAGACATAACAAATCAGGCACCTTTTTACGAGCATTGGTTGAATTTCATTTTGAGAGACGTTAAATTCTTAACCTTTTTTGACACTTCAGTAGTATTTGATGTGTAGAATCCAAAAATATCGATTGTATGCCATTATTATGCTATTATGATATTGTAGGGGACGCTAGGGAAAATCCCTAGCCAGTAGCGGTTGGCAGAACCGAGGACGCGGAGGAGAACCGTGAATAAAACAGTCTACACACAAACTCTGTTGTGCAATACCGACCTAACCCCATAGTTGGTGACCCCGAGTTCAAGAAAAAATGACGGACCCCAGTGGAAGCGGCGGAACAAACGCTGCAGAAAATAGCACAGTAGCTATCCACATCGCAAAATTTTGGCCAGAACGGCCAGCGCTATGGTTCGCGCAATTAGACGCGCAATTCGCCCTGCGAAACATCACGCAGGACGAAACAAAATTCTGGCACGTGGTCTCACAGCTTGATGTGAAGACGGCTGAGGAGGTGGAAGATATTCTCCTGAACCCGCCGTTGGAAGGAAAGTACAGAAGAATCAAAGAGGAACTAATCGCAAGGCTTTCCACGTCAAAAAAGAAGAGGATCCAGAGGTTGCTAGAGCATGAGGAAATGGGCGACAGGACGCCTTCCCAATTCCTCCGCCATTTGCGGACGCTTGCAGGCGGAGACGTACCAGAGGACCTGTTGAAGACGCTTTGGACGAATCGCCTACCTACGAACATGCAACCAGTCCTGGCGGCTCAGGACGGCATGGAAATAGAAAAATTAGCATCACTGGCAGACAAAATCGGTGAGATATCCCCTCCAGCCAGAAATGCAGCGGCAGCGGCAGTTACCGACGTCGACGCGCTGGTAAAGCAGATCGCCGAGATGGTAACGGAGCAGCTACGAAAAGACCAAGGTAGAGGGCGGACCATGCATAGTAGCCGGGAAAACCGCAAGCAACGCCCGAAGTCCAAGTCACGACCCAATCGGTATGGCGGATTGTGTTTTTACCATTGGCGTTTCAAGGAGAAGTCCTATCGGTGCGAGCCGCCATGTTCCTATAAACCACAGGAAAACACAAGCCAGGGTCGCTAATGGCGACGGGCAGCCCTGGAAATGTGGGGCGTCGCCTTTTCGTTACCGACGCAGCAGCGAAGACGCAATTCCTCGTCGACACTGGAGCAGACGTCAGCGTATTCCCACGAAGAAAATTAGGTGGACCGCGTGCGCGAACAGAGTACGCGTTAGTGGCCGCAAATGGGACGCCCATTGCGACATACGGTCACATAACATTAACTCTAGATTTAGGTTTACATAGAAAATTTCCATGGACTTTCATCGTAGCCGAAGTGTCACGTCCAATACTAGGGGCGGATTTTTTGTGTCATTTCGGGCTATTAGTAGATATTAAGAGACAACGCTTAGTTGATAGGATAACCACGTGCGCGGTGAGTGTGAGAGTGTCTCGGGGCGTGATTGAATCGGTGCGTCACGCAGTGCCGGTGACAGACGGTGAAGTGCAAAAGTTGCTGGAGGAGTTTGAAGACATTACCAAACCCCTAGCGCCGCTGAAGAAGCCGCAGCACTCGACCGTTCATCATATCCTCACGACGCCCGGGCCGCCGATTACTTGCAGACCGCGACGTCTCACGACGGACAGTCTGGCGGCAGCGAAGCGGGAATTCCACCGCATGCTCCAGCAAGGAATCGCCAGGCCGTCGGAAAGCAGCTGGGCATCAGCGTTGCACCTCGTCCCCAAAAAGGGGAACGAGTGGCGCCCGTGCGGGGATTATCGCCCTTTGAACGCTAGAACGATACCGGACCGGTATCCCGTCCCGCACGTGGAAGACTTCACACAAGGCCTACAAGGAGCCACGGTTTACACGAAGATAGACCTCGTGAGGGCGTACCAGCAAATTCCCGTGGCGGAGGAAGATATCCAGAAGACAGCGATTACAACACCTTTTGGGTTATACGAATTTCCCATGATGACGTTTGGCCTGCCCAAACATTCCAACGATTCATGGATGAAGTGCTGCGCGGCCTGGAGTTCTGCGCGTGCTATATAGACGACATAATCATAGGGTCAAAGGGTCGAGGTGAGCATATGGACCATTTGAAACAGGTGTTTGAACGTTTGTCGAGGTACGGCGTGATAATCAACGTCGCAAAATGCGTGTTCGCGCAACCCAGCGTGACCTTCCTGGGGTACACCGTGGACAAAGATGGAATCAAACCTTTGCCAGACAGGGTAGACGCGATCATGAAGTATCCTAGACCAAGGGACCAGGCTGAACTAAGCAGATTCCTGGGTATGGTAAATTTTTATCGGAGATTCATTCCAGGAGCAGCGGGAATCCAAGCCCCGCTAGTTGACTGCCTAAAAGGAAAGAAGAAGAAGGACAAGATACCTTGGACGGATGAGACTGAGGCAGCTTTCAAGCGGACAAAAGAGGCGTTGGGAGAGGCAGCATTGCTGGCACACCCAGTAGCTCAAGCCAAGCTGAGCATCATGGTGGACGCCTCAGATACAGCCATAGGAGCGGTCCTGCAGCAACAAATACAAGGGGAGCATCAGCCCCTGGCGTTTTTCTCGAGGAGGCTCAACGCCGCCCAAAAGAAGTACAGCGTGTACGACCGAGAACTTCTGGCAGTGTACGCAGCGATAAAGCACTTCCGATATGCGTTAGAAGGTAGGAAATTTACAATTTTCACCGACCATAAGCCTCTAACATTTGCCTTAAGACAGAAACCGGAAAAATGCACACCGATGCAATTCAGACATCTGAATTTTATCGCTCAATTTTCCACGGACATCCAACACGTCGGTGGCAAGGACAACGTAGTGGCGGACGCGTTGTCGAGGGTCGAGGAGATAACGCCTGTTGATTATCGCAGCCTGGCACTCGATCAGCAAACCGACGAGGAGGTAAAGGCAGTGCTGCAGGACCCGCAGGGCCTCCAAATAAAAAAGATCCGCATGATGGAGCCGGACGTAGACGTCTACTGTGACATTTCAACCGGCCGAGCGCGACCTTTGGTTACACCAAAGTTCAGGCGCGCGATTTTTACACAGTTGCACGGATTGTCGCATCCTGGAGGAAGAGCGTCTACGAAGATGGTAACAGAACGTTACGTGTGGCCGTCGGTAAAAGCGGATTGCCGACGGTGGGCGAGGAGTTGCCTACAGTGTCAACGCGCAAAGGTGACAAGACACGTCATCACGCCGGTCGGGGAGTTTATAACTCCCACCGCGCGTTTTGAGCACATCCACGTCGACCTGGTCGGACCATTGCCGATGTCAAGAGGGCACACCTACTGTCTAACCGTCGTGGACCGATTCACGAGGTGGCCGGAAGCATTTCCCATACCGGACGCAACCGCCGAAACGGTGGCCAAAAAGTTACTTGAGGGATGGATAGCAAGATACGGCGTTCCCCTCAGGATCACGACAGACCAAGGATGACAATTTGAGTCGTGCATTTTTAAATCACTCGCACGAGCATTGGGGATGGAACATCACCGGACGTCGGCATACCACCCCCAATCAAACGGAGCTGTGGAAAGATTCCACAGGCAACTAAAAGCAGCCATAGGATGCCACGCGGACGGCAGTTGGACAGAGGTCTTACCGGCTGTCATGCTCGGAATACGAGCCACCTTCAAGGAGGACGCTGAGGCTACAGCAGCTGAGATGGTATTCGGCGAAGCTTTACGGCTTCCTGGCGACCTGATAGAAGGCGACGAACACCAGGAGCTGTCCCAATTCGTGGAACAGTTGCGACGACGAATGAAAGCTTTACAGCCGGTGCAACGGAAAGATCACGGGAAGAAGGCAATATTCGTGTTCAAGGACCTCGCGACAACGTCGCACGTGTTTGTGCGAAACGATACGGTTAAAAAACCGCTACAGCCGCAGTATAACGGACCATCTTGTGTAATACAGCGAGGCGAAAAGAACTTTATAGTACGAATTGGCGACCGAAACGTGAACGTGTCAAAAGAAAGACTGAAACCCGCGTTTATTTTAAGCAATATCGAAAACCAAGTACCTGTACTTACCAAAGAGTTCAAAAGAAAGACTGTGCTTTTCGACGAAACGCGAAATACTTACCAATAGGAATAGGATACCTACCTTTTACATATATATAGTTAAGTTGTATAGAATAACAATAGTCATAGTTGCATTGTATAAATAAATAATAGTTTGTCGATGTTTGTAAAAGAAAAAGAAGAGAAAGAAAGTAAGAGAAAAAACCTACAGACACCCGAAATTTGTAAATCCCGCCAACACCGGCGAGGGGGGTGGTGTAGGGGACGCTAGGGAAAATCCCTAGCCAGTAGCGGTTGGCAGAACCGAGGACGCGGAGGAGAACCGTGAATAAAACAGTCTACACACAAACTCTGTTGTGCAATACCGACCTAACCCCATAATATTAAATCTATTAATCTAAATACACATTCATATATATTTATTCCGCGATCCGATCTCATCAACAGTATTTAACACATAAATTCCAAAAACACTAATTTTATGCTTTGGAATCCACTGCTTCTTTTGACACTTTGATATAATATTCGATTGGAAAATTCGTAATTTATATACATTGTTGCGCGATACTTCGTACCTCTAGGGATTTTAAGATCCAAAGAACGTGGGTAAGCCGCCCGTGGAGCGCTAAAGCACTCTGCTCACGTGAATTATTTTAAAGAAAAAGTAAACTGATTTTAAACTATTTAAAATGAACTAAACTTTTAATAACGTTTAACTTTAAGTTTAATGTATGTTAAGAACCATAATTTAAATTGTGGAAGTGGGAGCCATAGTGTGTGAAAAGACGTGAGATAGTTCCGGGGCTGTTGCGCAGGTCAGAAAACAAAGGTTTCAAGTAGCGTTGGCCGGAGAGAGAGGGAGAGAGTCTGCGATATAGAGAGGTGTGAAGAACACGTGTGGCAGCTAGCTGCGATAGTATTACATGAGCAAGTGGAAAAGGACTGATATAACATTACATCAACTGATTATTCATAGTTCACTTTATATTATACATTTAGACTTAATATATTCTATTCATATTATTAATTTACCCTAACTCGAGAGTGCATTATTAACCCCTCAATTATTTAACGTTAACAATTCAGAAGTGGGATAGTGAGTACAGTATATAGATTGTACAAGATACAGAGTCTATACGGGATTAATTAACAAAAATAGTCTCAATAATCGTGAAAAATTCGGTCGAACGATACGGCGTAATAACGTACAAATTGAAACAAAGGCACGCGAGTGTTGTTACGGCGAAGGTCACGGGAGTGCGCGGCACGCGAAGTGAGAGACAATAGGCAACGAACTTTCTCAAGGACAATTTTAGTCGTTGTAATTATCAGTTTGAATATCGGGTGTGACTAAATGGCTGAAAAAGAAGAGTTGAAACAAGTTCGAGCAGAACTTGAGCGGCAGAAACAAAGACGCGTAGAAGAGAGAGAAAAATACTCAAATCTGTGAAGGACATGTATAGCTGGACGGATGCTACGGTGTTAAGTGTGGTGAAGGCGCATCTCGCTGATGGTGCATTGAAATGGCTTTTAAGTAAGATCGATACAATACATACTTTCAATGATTTTAAAGAAAGATTCGCGGCAACTTTTACGTATGCGCATTCGCGTAGTGAACAGCTGAGAAGTATGAGCGCGCGAATACAGAAATCGGGCGAAACAATTCAAGAATACGTGTTAGATAAGGTGTGGCTGTGCAAAAATTTAGACTTGACTGTTGCAGACGTTCGTGACGAGGTAGCAGCGGGGTTATGGTCTAAAGACCTTGCCCAGTATCTGCTCGTAAGAGAGTACACATCGACAGACGCCACTTTACAAGATCTTGTCCGGGTGGACAGAATTCAACAGAACCGACGGGAGATGGCAGCCGATCGACGCAGTCCACGAGGTGCAGTACGAGCAACGCGAGTCTTCACGGCTACAGGGACGCGGAGAGCGGACATCGGCAAAGCGAGTCACCCAGAACAACGCGACGAGAAGAGCGACAAAGTGAGCGAGAAAACCGTGGTTAGGGGTAACAATGCGATTAAATGTTTCAATTGTGGTGGCTTGGGACACCTTTCCCGCGACTGTAAGAGCGAAAAACGCGTGGTAACGTGCTATTTATGTAAACGTCCGGGTCATGTCGCATCTCGATGCGCAAATAATAAGCAGACAAATAATGTCAATTCATCGAAACCGTCTGGTAATGAAGTAAATATGGTTAGGTCAAATGAAATGGGAGATGTTGATGGGAAATTCGTGCGTGAGATCGGTATAGGGTCAACTAAGGTAGTTGCATGGGAGCGTCAGTAAACACTATTAAAGCTTCTATAGTAGCTCGAGAGAAATTAAAAATATATCCAGTACGCACAGTGTTAGAGGGATTCGGGAGAGGAGTTGTAGAGTCTCCAGGCGTGATAGAAGAAGACGCCGTGTTTGATCAATTAAAACCGAGAACGACTACATTTAGAGTGGTTCCCGACGAATCACAAAGGCATGACGTTATTTTGGGTCGCACATTTACCGAAGCGTTGGACCTAGTTTACACTAGAATTGGGGATGACCTAAAATTCATGGAAATTGATCCAGCCATTTTCCATACATATAGAAAAACGCGAGCACCGGCAATTGGTCGAATTGAATTAGAACCTGGCGTAGTGAATTTTGTTGATCTAAAGTTAGAGTCTCATACAGTGAATATTCCGGTTGTTAACCAAGGAGACCGAGTCGAGATTATCACAGCAGGAGATCGAGTAGGCGAACCGATTCTATCCGTCGAGAGAGTGAGTAGGAGAAATCCTAGAGTAGAAGAAATCGTAGAAGAAGAAGTAATTGTAGATAAATCAGTCACAGAGAAACAAAGAAAAGAGTTGGTTGACCTTCTCAACAGATATAGGATATGTGTTGCGAAAAATTTAAGCGAGTTAGGAGTAACGAATCAGATCGAAATGACAATAGCTACAGAGAAAGATGCAGTGGTACAAGCAAAGCCCTACCGTTTAAATGCTAGCGATCGCGACGATTTAGACAAAATTATTCAAGAATATAAACAAGCCGGAATAGTGACTGAAACAGATTCGCCTTTTGCGAGTCCTGTATTTGTTGTTAGAAAGAAAGATGGAACAGCCAGAATGGTGAATAAGAAATAGAAAATTGAATAAGCTCACGAAGATTATGCCTTATCCGATACCTAATTTTGATGATCTCTTAGAGAAATTAAATGGGGCTGAGTTTTTTATTACTCTCGATTTAGCCTGCGGGTATCTTTGGATGAAAGCTCTAAGGAGAAAACCGCGTTTATTACAGAAACGCAGACAGGACAATTCGAGAGGGCGATGTTCGGTTTAGTCAACGCCCCGCGATATTTTGCAAAGCTAATGGACAAAGTTTTGGGAGTTGCGAGGCGAAGAGGCATAGTTTTCAATTTCTTTGATGATCTTTGTATTTATGCGAAGGATTGGGAATCTTTACTTCAGAATGTGGAATACATCTTACAGGTACTTCAGAACGCGCGATTAACTTTAAACCTAGACAAATGTAAATTCGGGATGAGACGAGTAGAGTACTTGGGATACGTATTGGGAGAGGGAGGCGTTCAGCCAGGTGAAAGGAAGATAGCTGCCATCGAACAATTTCCTCAGCCTCAAAGTAAAGGTGACATTCGTAGATTCATAGGGCTAGCAAGCTTCTTCCGTCGATTTGTTGTGGGGTTTGCAAGTCTAGCTAGACCTCTCACCTATTTGTTGAAAGAAGATAACATTTTCCGATGGGAAGAAGACCAAGAACAAGCGTTTCAAATTATCAAACAGAAACTTGCGACGAAACCTGTACTTAAATTGTATAATCCCAAGGCGCATTGTACAGAATTACATACAGATGCATCGTCGATGGGGATAGGTGCGATGCTGCTACAAGCAGATTTCGAGAACGATCCGCTCAAACTGGTATACGCTGTAAGCCGTAGTACAACCGAATGCGAAGCTAATTATCACTCAAGCAGGTTAGAATTGATGGCCGTGGCTTGGGCATTGCGGAGGCTCAGACCGTTCTTGATTGGATTAGCGTTCACAGTAGTCACAGACTGCCAAAGCTTAATTCATATTAGTGCGTGGAAGACAAAAAACCCACAAATTGCTCGATGGATGAGCGAATTATCAGAATTCGACTTTCAATTAAAGCATCGACCGGGGAAATGCATGCAGCATGTTGACGCGTTGTCAAGGGCGCCTGTGAACGTGGTTCAAGATCAGACGGCAACGATTTTTCAAATTGTAACTAACGAAGACGAAGTCTTGGTATTTCAAAGGTCGGACTCAGATATTTTGAGATTGGTTAAAATTTTACAGAAACAAGAAACAGATCGTAATAATCATGAGAGACAGCTAGTGAAAACATTCGTGTTGCGTGATGGATTACTCTATAAGAAAATTGTTGTTGATAATGTAGAGCGAGAATTGTTTGTGGTTCCGAAAACAATGCGAAAATCAATAGTTATAAGGTATCACGATCTAACTAGCCATTTTGGAGTTGACAAAACCATAAAACGCATAACGGAATAATATTACTTTCCTGGGTTGAGACGGTATGTACGTGTTCATATTCGAAATTGTTTGTCGTGTATTCTGGCGAAACATAAAGCGGGGCCAGGTCAGGGTGAGTTGCATCCGATTCCGCCGGGTCTTAGACCCTTTGACATAGTTCATGTAGATCATCTAGGACCGTTCGTTACTACCCCGCGTAAGAATAAGTATATTTTTGCGATGATCGACAACCTCACCAAATTTGCTATGATAGCTCCGGTTAGAAATGTATCGGGCAAAGCAACTGTTAAAAAATTAGATGAGTTTATAACGAGAATAGGTGCGCCAAATAGAATCGTATCTGATAGAGGAACGGGGTTCACGTCAGCAGTGTTCCAAGAGTTCTGTCGGAAACATGGGATTAAACATACCTTAACTTCAACGAGACATCCACAAGCTAATGGCCTAGTAGAAAGATTAAATCAGACGATTCTACCAGCAATACGAATTGCAACTGATTCCGAAACTCAAAATGATTGGGATTTATCACTCAGACAAATAGAGCGTGATTTAAATTCAACCGTAAGTGCGGCAACTGGGAAAACTCCTTTCGAGGCACTCTTAGGATATAAACCCAAATTCGGGGACGGGAATTTAAGACAGTTAGGAACACAAAATGAGGATTGTATTCCGCCACAACATATACAAACCGATATACGTAGCGAGATTGAGCAAGAGCAGGCAAGGTATAAAGGAAGATACGACGCTAATAGGTATAAAAACGTAAACTACAAATTAGGAGACATAGTCTTTATTAGGAAAAATCCGACCGCGACAGGACAATCAACGAAATTACAACCGCTCTATACAGGACCGTTAGTAGTAGTTGGTGTAAATCCAGGTGACACATATGTGGTAAAAAAATTAAACGAAAGCGGTGATCGAGGTTTTCAAACTACGGCTCATGTGAGTAAACTCAAAATATGGAAGGGCACAGATTCAAATGACAGCGATAACGAAATATGTGAAAGCGATAACGAGAGTGTGAACGATGAGGCTGAAGAGAATGAACCGGGTGACGATTGTAATACCGATGATAGGAATGAGAGAGTGTTAACTCCACCTACTGGGGCGAAAGAAACGCGACCAAAAAGACTACGTACGAAACCGAGATACTTAAAAGATTATGAAATGTAGCAAAAGAAAATGACAATGTCGATAGTAAAGTGTTTACGGGTGTTGAAGGTAGGCTCAGGATACTAAAATTTAGTGATAGAAGGCCAGTTATATCTTTTTAGTTTTATTCGCATCTGAAAGATAAATTTTTTTTTTGTTTGTTGTTGTTGATCAGCATCTGATATGTGTATATATATATATAGATTTAGTTTATTCTTTTTTCTATTGTATAATTAGTTTAGGTTTTAGAATGTAAGAATTAAAATTTGAGACGAAGTGGGAGCTAACGTATTAAAGGCGTTTGGAGTGAACGCTGATTTGACAATGATTTGAGGAATTTTTGAGCGCACAATTACAAAGTTGAATCGTCTGCTTGAATTGAATAATTGAACACAACGGCGATGAATTTTGTCGTTGAATGAATTTACCTTGAACAGTGAATATTGAGCGCGCCAATTTCCGAGCTTTGACAGTGAACTAAGAGCGCTGTTAATTGTATGAATTCAGCCCGCTGCTGTGATATATCCCGTGAACATGTGCGTCGTCGACACGTGGTTGCCGACTCGCTTGAATTATGAACTCAGTGTAATTGAGCTGTACCTGTTGCAATCCGGTCGCACGATGAGTTGCTGCGGATTCCGTGGGTCTTGTTGAGCCTTCTTGATCTTCGGTGATTGATGAGTTGCACTTGATCTTGCACTTGAACAATGAGCACGTGTTTTTTGGATCGATTCGTGATCTTCAATGGCGGCTTGGCGCGAGAGTTGTCGAGAAGACCCCTGCTCACGCGTTACCTAGATGGGCAACTCCCGATCGATAAATCGATCGACCGTGAGCGCCATTATGGCTGAGCGGATTCTCAAACATTTCCGCCCGCCATCAGCAACTCGTTGATGATGTTTCTGCAGAGGTGAGCTCAGCTTGATGGTGAACAGGCAGGATGACAAGCTTGGTGATCGGTCTGACGAGAGTCGTGGTTGCAGTCTTCAAGGTTGCAACCCTGTTGAGGGCATCCTTGCCGAGGTGAACTTCGGTCACTCTTGCGAGTGGCCACTTGCTCGGTGGAAGATGCTCGTTCGTGAGCAGCACCAACGAGCCTGTCTTGATGTCGTTCGATGGATGATGCCACTTTGAGATTGATTGAAGTCTCTGCAGGTAGTGTCGAGACCACTGAGACCAGAAGTGTTGAACCCTCTGCTGGATCAGTTGCCATTTCGACAATCTACCTGGTGAGACGTCGAGCAGTGATGGTTCTGGTATCGTGTTGAGCGCTGAACCGATGAGGAAGTGTCCTGGGGTGAGCGCAGAGATGTCGTCGGGATCGTCACTGAGCGGCTCCAATGGTCTTGAGTTGAGCACCGCTTCGATCTGTGTGAGGAGAGTGGAAAACTCTTCGAATGTTAGTAGGAGCTCACCAATTGTTCTCCTGAGATGGTACTTGATTGATTTCACCACAGCTTCCCATTTTCCTCCCATGTGAGGAGCAGCTGGAGGGTTGAACATCCATTGAGTGCTGTCAGCTGACAGAATCGATGCGATCTGTCGGTGCTCCTGTGAACTGGACGTGAACAGGCGTTTGAGCTCTGCATGTGCTCCAATGAAATTTGTACCACAGTCAGAGTACAACTTGTGAGCGATCCCTCTTCTTGATGAGAATCTTCTGTAGGCTGCCAGAAATCCCGCGGTTGAGTAATCGCTGACAACCTCGAGGTGAACAGCTGATGAGGAGAAACATACGAACACGCAGATCCATCCTTTGATTGTTTTCGAGCCTCTTCCCTTTGAATTTTTCATTGTGATCGGTCCTGCATAATCGACACCGGTGTGAGCGAATGGTCGTGATGGTGTGACTCGACAGAGAGGTAGTTGACCCATCATCTGACGAGCACGAATCCCCCTCTGACGAGCACACACGACACATCTCAAAATGTGAGATTTTACAGGAGCTCTGCCACCGATGATCCAGTACCGTTGTCGAATGTATGCGAGCGTGAGCTGCGTTCCTCCGTGAAATGTTCGCTTGTGAGCATCTTCTATAATGATCTTCGACAGGTGAGCGTCCCGTGGGAGGATCGCTGGATGTTTTTCATCCCTGCTGAGCGCTGTGTTTGTGAGTCTTCCTCCTACTCGTATTGTTCCCTGCGAATCGATGAAGGCGGTGAGGCGACTGAAGGGGTGAGCTGCAGGCAGGGTTGAGCCTGAGTTGAGCGTCTTGATTTCGCTGGTGAAATACAAGTGTTGAGTCGCGTGAATCCAGAAGAGCTGCGCCTTCTCCATGTCGCAGAATGGTATGATGATCACAGGAGGAGTTTCGAGTTTTCTCTTAAGCCGTGAGGCAAACCTGAAACAAAGTGCAGTCAGTCTATACAGCTTAATAAGAGATGAATATTTGTAAATAAGATCCCAATGATAACTTAGCTTTTGAGCTGAAGCAAAGAGTGAGACATTGGGCCTCACTTCGAGCTCGCTGTTTAAAGTTGAGAATTCCTTTTGCTCTGGCCAATGATCTTGACTTCGAGCCATCCATGGAGGACCTTTCCACCAAAGCTCGAATCGTTGGAGTTGATCTGTCGAAATGCCTCGGGAAGCACAGTCGGCTGGATTAGAAGTACCTGGAACATGCCTCCAATGCGCATTTGGAGTGAGTTCTTGGATCTGAATGACTCTGTTCCGAACATAATCCTTCCAACGTGATGCTTGCGATTTGATCCATATGAGCGAAACTTGAGAGTCCGTCCACAGGTGCGTTGCATTGATTTTCACCTTGAGCGTTGATTGAACATATTTTGTGAGTTTTGCCAGTAGGAGTGCGGCCGACAACTCCAATCTGGGTATCGTGAGCCTCTTCAGTGGTGCAACTTTTGTCTTAGAGCAGACAAGTGACGTCATTGAGTCGTTGGACGGAGAGCTGACAGTGATGTAAATCACTGCTGCCATGGCAAGTTGAGAAGCATCAGAGAATCCATGAATTTCTACAGTTGAATTGTTCCATGTGTTGAACCATCTTGGAATTGTCAGTTTGGCCAAACCTTTGAGATCTTCTCTGATGATGAACCATCGTGATACAATTTGAGACGGTAATTGGTCGTCCCAATTGATTTTGTGTAGCCAGAGTTCTTGTAATAGCATTTTTGCTCGTACTATTACCGGTGAGACGAAACCTAATGGATCAAATATCCGAGCCACTTCGGACAATACGAGGCGTTTTGAACACTTACTTGGTTGATCAGTCAAAGTTGATGAGAAGCCGAATGCGTCAGTTTGAGGCATCCATTGAATACCGAGTAATTTGGTAGTGCAGTCGTCAAATGATATTGGAGCTGACGATTGTGTGGATGACGAAACAGCCCGTAGAAGATCTGGGTGAGTCGCATGCCATTTTGCGAGTGGAAATCCGCCCGCGTTGCACAATGCAATCAGCTGTTGAGCGACCTCCACAAGTTCCGAGATTGAGTCTGCTCCTCCAAAAATATCGTCCACATATCTGCCATGTGTGAGCGAAGGCGTTGCCAGAGGGAATCGATGACCCTCATCGTGAACAAGTTGCATGAGTGCTCGTATCGCCAGGAAGGGAGCCGCCTTTGTACCGTACGTGACAGTTGTGAGCTGGTAAGGGATGACATTGTGGTCTTCATCGATCCAAAGGATTCGCTGGAGATCCCAATCATCCTTGTGAACTGCTACCTGGCGATACATTTTTGTGATGTCTGTGGCAAAAATGTGGTAATAATGGCGAAGCCAAATTAGAACATCTGTAACATTCAAGAGCAAATTAGCACCAGTATGCATTAAATCGTTGACTGATTTGCCTGATGTCGTAGCTTTTGATCCGTTGAATACAACCCTGAGCTTCGTTGTTGAACTGTCGAGACGTAGAACTCCATGGTGAGGCAAATAATATGGTTGAAGATGAGCAGAGGTCTGAGGTGTTGAACCGTCAGACGAGACCCTCAACCCTCCTGATGCCGAAGCATCATGTGCCAAGGTCATCTCCCCATCAGGCCCAACGTTCTCAGCCTCTCTTGATGAAATTCTTTGGTGATCTGGAGCCTTTATCATGTGTCCTAATTCTTCGTACTCTTTCATGAACTCGACGTAGAGCTGGTTGTATGTTGAATCCTTGGAGAGTCGTCGCAAAGTGCTTTGTAGACATCTTTGAGCAATCTTGTGTGAATTGCCTAAGAGCGATGCTGGTGCCTTGAGTGGAATGCGAACGATGTACCTTCCTGTGTGATCACGAGAGTGAGTCGCACAGAAATGTGATTCGCATTCTTCTTCCTCCGGAGTGAGCGTACTTGGAATGTCCATTGGTGACTCCTCTTGAACCCAGAATTTGGTGAGTAGCTCTTGCAGATTGCTCTGGTCGTCTTGAGCAACTGCAAAATGTGAATAATGAGTATTTGAATGTGATTCGTCGACTGGGCCAATGACGAGCCATCCAAAATTGGAAAGTTGAGCAATTGGTGTTGTGGGTGAGCCCTTGATGATATTTGGCTTGATGATCTTTCCGTAGAAATCCGCTCCAATGATTAAATCGACTGGTCGTGGTGTCAAAAAATCATTGTCCGCCAACCTCAATTTCCTAATGTGAGGCCAATCCGGAGTTCTCATTGAGAACGATGGCAGGATTGTCGATACGGCTGTGAGCACGTGAGCCTGGATGCAGACAGTCTGTTGTGAATGCATCGATTGGAGTGTGACAGTGACCACACCCTTTGTTTCAGTTGATTTTGTTCCACCAACACCAATTATTGTGATGGATGATCGGTGTCTCCGAAGGTTGAGCTGGCTGGTTAATTCTTCGGAGATGAAAGAGAGTTCTGATCCGGAGTCGATGAGCAGACGAACGTTGTGGAGTGTTGAGTCGGTCTTGAGGAGAGCCTGAGCCGTTGCGAGGAGCGTTAAATGAGCGGTTTTGTTGACGACTGCACCTGCATCTTATTCAGTGGTTTGAGCCGATGATGATGTTGTCTTTGATGAGCTGGCCGTGGACTGGTGAGTCTTGCGTCTCTGCTGTGCGGACACAGGTGGAGGCGGCAACGGCGGGGCGCCATGCAGCATGGTGTGGTGACATGCTGAGCATTCCTTGCATTTTTGAGTCGACCTGCACGCCCTCACGCTGTGTCGGCCCAGACAGTTGAAGCAAAGCCGGTTGAGGTCGACACAGATGGCTCGATCTTTGAGGGCCATCCTTCGAAAGTGTTCGCACGAGACGATGTAGTGTCGTTCGCCACAACAGTCACATTGGTCGAACGGCGATGGTCTCTCGAAGGGATACGTGAGCTCTTGTTGAGCCGTCGCAGCTGTTAATGCTCGGGCCCCTTGAGCTGTTGATCTGGATGATCCTGGCAGCGGCTGAGTCATCGCTCTTGAGGTGGGCGGTTGAGCGACTGGCTTCGGTTGAGCTGGCTTGGCTGGAGCTGACTTTGTGGGATCTGCTGCCAAACTCTCCAAGGTTCACACTCGTGAGGTCACGAACTCCACGAGCCGATCAAAACTGGGGTACTCCGTGGAGGATCCCAGTGCTGACTCCCACCTCTCCTTTGTTGAGCGGTCGAGCTTACGGCACATTTGGTGCACAAGCATACATTCGCCGAGTGAGCTGGGCTCGATTATATTGAGCACTCCTTGCTTCGTTTCGAGGGCGGTGGAGACGAGCTGACTCAGTGACTTTGGGTCGTTTTGGTACACCGTCACCGAGGCGAGCTGGTCGAGATGGGCTTGTACTAATTGCCGCTTGTTCTCATAGCGCCCTTTGAGCTGGGCGATCGCAGCGTGCAGCGATGGGCCGGTGAGCGGGAGATTCGATACGCTTTGGAGCGGCTCTCCTTCCAGGCATCCCTTCAAATAATAGAACCGCTCCACATCGTCGAGGTGAGCCTTTTTGAGCACGATCGAGCTAAAGAGCTCGAAGAATGATGGCCATTGTATATAATCGCCAGAAAATTTTGGCAGTGAGATGTCCGGAAGGCGAGATTGTTGATTCGCCGCTTGAGTGGTCCCTGCTTCGGCTGGTTGATCTGGTCGTTGAGTCGCCAGTCTGGTCCTCTCTTGAGCGATGAGCGACCTGAGAGCTGAGCTGGCACGCTGCATCTGGCGGAAATAATTTTCCTCAAAGTAGGGATGGTCGAGCTGCGTAGCGGGCCACACGATTTCAAAGTGGGCGTGCTCTTTGTGGAACGCCTTCTGAGCTTCGTCGATCTGGAACTTGAAGTCATCGAGCTCGTCCTTGGCGAGCTGCCCCTTCCGGTCTTGAGCGTCTTTGAGCAAGCGTTGAGCTGTGTCGATCCGCTCCAGCTGTGTCCTCACTTTGATCTGCAGCTCGCTGGTCAGTGTGGAGACGGCCGTGTTCGCCCGTGTGGCGTGGGTGTGAGGCGATGGCGTTCGACGCGCGCTCTCTTGAGCTCCCGGCACTGGTGAGGTGCGGGTTGACGCCGTCTTTGTCGGCACCTCCAAGGACTCCTGTGAGCTGTCTTGCATCTCGCTCCACTTGTCTGTCGATTTTTGCGAGTGAGCCATCTTGAGGTGTGTTGAGCTGGTCTACGTTGGATGAAATGGTCTTGTGAGTCGTCTCTCTGCAGTTGGTTGAGTTGATGCTCTGAGCGCCACCTGTTGTGGCGAGAGTGTCAGTGAAATTTGAATTGCTAAGGAGAGCAAGATGGCTGATCCCCGAAACCGTTACGCACACGCGACACAGAATTGAAACGCACAATGATCGAACCAGAATTTGCGACAACCGAGTCCAGCAAGGGCGCAATCCGGCTCGAAGGACCAAATCCTTCCAGGATTTCCATCAATCCTGAACAATGACTAACATTTGATAACGAAAAACCGATTCTCTTCTACTGATCGAGCTGTATAATAAGGAGTCCTTGATAACAAAATACTGTTCTTCCTTTACAATTTAAATTTGACGCACTTCAGTCACCACATTCAACTTTCTTTACAACCTAGTTCATAATTTATACAGCCTGGTTCACAATACGTTTCGCATCTATATTCTATTAAGGTGATGCGAGCGTCGAGGCCGAACTTCGAATTCCGCGTCGGTAAAACAGTCAACGTTGCATTGAAAATTAGACCGAACAGAAACTGAATTCAGCGCCAGCTCAGTTATTGCATCCAACTAACGGCATGCTATTCTACATCACTTTTCGCATACATCTAAATGACACACGGATGCTACGATAGCTATATTATGTATGCCACCGCCAAAGTATAAAATACGATACTGCATACATCACCTAGGAAATGTATGAATGACATAACTCCTTCACCCAAATATTATATATACATTTCTTGTAATATAACATAACCAAGGGAAGAATATTCCTACAAATCGAATGCCTAAGGTTAGTTTTTTTTTTTAATAATATGTCCCGATATGGTACTCTGATATATACATATAAGTGGTATCAAATCTTTTTCCGAAGTACGAATGTTTAGGAATAAGAACTATATAAATGTGATAGGAACGCAGTATATTTGTTTTTGAATAACATAAATTGTAATACTATGAACGAAATAAAAAGAAAATGATAAATTATAAAATAAAATTCTGCAAAATTGATAATGCATTTACGGAGTTCCGTTGTGGCAACGGTCGTGTGCGAACGTGGGCTTAGCCAGACGGTGCGAATAAAGAGTGAGAAAGCCGTAAAAGTGAAGAAATAAAGTATAAAGACAGCAGGAGGGTGAGCGGGAAGGGAAAAGATAGTGTGAAGGTGTAGGGAGAAAACAATTTTGAGAGAAAGGAGAGGAAATTAGACGATAAGAAAGTGAAGTGTTTGGAGGTTAGAACCCAGAAAGGATAGAAAAGAGCGGCAAGCAGAGAGGAGAGGCCGAAAGTAGTGACACCTGGGGGAGAGAGGGCGGTGGCCACAGGAACAAAGGGATGGCCGGTAAAGAAGAAGAAGGAGCAGAGAAGAGGACGGGAACACAGAGAATGGAGGACGAGGCGAGGGAAAAGAAAGAAGGGGAGGCGAGGGAGGAACCCGAGAAACCGGAAAAAGGGGGAAAAAGAGGCAGGCCCTCCAATATAGAGGTCCTGAGAAGGGAAAGAAAGCAAAGCTTGGGAAGTATGTCAAACTTAGAGGAAATGTGGAAAAGGAAAAGAGAGGAAGGAAACGAAGAGGGACTCCCGAAAGAAAAAGAGGACGAAGAGAGAAGGCAAACAAATGATTGGATGTTTAGAGAAAGTAGCTTGACGGGGAGGTCACCAGAGAAGAAAAAAGAAAGAAGAGAAGGCGAAGGAGGAGTAGGGGAAATAAAAGAGTTAATAAAAGATTTAGGAAAAGATTTGGGAGGGAGGATGGGAAGGGTGGAGGCAAATATGAGGGCCCTGGGAAATGAAATAAGAGTAGAAATGGAGAAACTAAAAGAAGATACGATGAGAAGAGAGGTCATGTGGGCGGAGCAAAAGAGAGAAATAGAAGGGAAGATAGAAATTTTGATAAAAAAGATTGGGGAATTAGAAAAGAGAGGAGAAGAGGGGGCAAGATGGAATGAAATAGAACAGAAAGTGCATAAAATGGTGCAGGAGTCCATAGAAAAAAGAAAAGAAGAGCTAGGAGGTGAGAAGGTCAATGAGAAGATCATTGAGCTAGAAAAGAAATGGGAGAAGAAAGAGAGAGAGGAGAGGAAGAAAAACATAATAATCAGAGGAACGAAAGTGAGAAGAGAGGGGGTGAAAGAGAAGGCGGAGGAGATACTAAAGATAATTGGGGTGGAGGACGCAATAGAAGAAGCGAAAGAGGTAGGCGGGGTGGAAAAAGGGAAAGACGCTAGCATGATACTTGTAAAAATAAAGTCGAGCGAGCTGAAAAGGAGAATAATGGAAAATAAAAAGAGGCTAAAAGGGCGGGAAGAAAGGATGGAAGATGACTTAACGTGGGCGGAGAGGAAGACCCAATGGACATTAAGAAAAATCGGAAGAGAAGAAAGAGAGAAAGGAAAATACGTGTGGGTAGACCACGGGAAAATAAGAATAGAGGGGAAATGGTGGAGATGGGATGACGAAAAAGGAGCGCTGGTAGACTGGGAGGGAAAAGAGTGGAAGGCCTACCAAGAAGGAGGACAAAGGAAGGGGGGAGGGGAGAAGGGGATATAGAGGCGGAAGAAAGCTTCGAAAGACCATGCAAGCAAAAGAAAAGAGGAAGGAAAGGAACAGCGGACGAGGGAGGGGAAGAAGAGAGCGGAAGGAGGGACGAGAAGAAGGGAACAACAGATAGAAAAATAAGTAAAAGGACAGATGAGAAGAAAAACAAAGAAGAGGAGGAAGGGTGAGTATGGGCAGTAGGATTCTGGAACTGTGCGGGAGTAAGAAACAAAGATGAAGATTTTTGGGAAACAATAAAGAAATGGGACGCGGTAATACTCATAGAGACATGGTTGGAGGAAAGGGGGTGGGAAAATATGAAAGACAGGCTACCAAAAGGGTACAGGTGGGAGGTACAATTAGCGAGCAGAAGGAACAAAAAAGGAAGAGCAATGGGAGGGATGCTAATGGGGGTAAAAGAAGGGATGATAGGGGAGGAAGGGGAGTTTAGAAAAGGAGAAGAAAAAGAGGGCATATTGGTGGCAGAATGCAAGGGGGGGAAAGAGAATTGGAGGCTGGTGGGGGTGTACGTAAACGGAGACATGGAAACAAAGATAGAGGAGCTGAAACCATGGCTAGAGGAAATTGCGGGGGAAGGAAGGACGATAATTGGGGGTGATTTCAATGCGAGAACAGGAGAGGAAGGAGGAGCACAAGAAAAAGGGGAGGAGGAGGAGGGGGAAAAGAGAAGAAGATCCAAGGACAAGAAGATCAACGGGGACGGAAAAAGATTGCTGGAAATTTTAAGGGAGCCGGGCTGGTCAATTGTGAATGGGAACGTAGAAGGGGATGAAGAGGGAGAATTTACCTACACAGGGGCCAGAGGAGACACGGTGATTGACTATGTGATAGCGGAAGTAGTGGGGAGGGAAGGAATTGTATGCATGGAAGTGGGGGACAGTGTAGACTCAGACCACCACCCGGTGATAGTGAAACTGAGGGCGGGAGGTATACAAAGGATGAAAGCAAAAAAGGAAAGGAGAACAACAACGAGAGGAAACTGGACGGAACAGGGGAGGAGAAAGTTCAGGGAAGAACTAAACTGGAGGAGAAGCAGGGACGGCAAAATTGAAGAGGATATGGAAGCAATGATAGAGCAATTCAAAAGAGGATTAGAATAAAGCAGAGAAAAGGAGCAGAGGAGTAAGAAAAAAGGATGGTGGGATGAGGAATGCAAGAAAAGGAAAAGGGAGCTTAGGGGAGTACTAAGGGAGTGGAGGAAGGGGCGGACGGAGGGAGAAAGCTATAGGAAAGCAAAGAGGGAATACAACAGTTTATACAAAGATAAAAAGAGGGAGGAAAACGAGAGGTTCATAAAAGAGGTGGAGGAAGCCAGAACAGACAGAGAGGTATGGAGAATAGTGAACAGAGAAAGGAAGAAAAGAGAACAGGTTCACGCAAATATAAAGGAGGACGAGTGGAAAATCCACTTTATGAACCTGGTAGGTGGGACAGAAGAAAAAGTAGTGATGGGTGGCGAGAGAAAGCCGGAGGAGGAAGAAGAGGGGGCGCAAGAGGAAGAAATAAGCAGGGAGGAAATCAGAAGAGCAGTAGCAAAGCTGAAGGATGGGAAAGCAGTAGACGGAGATGGAATACCGAATGAGGTATGGAAGTACGGAGGGGAGGAAGTATCGAAATGGATTTGGGAAACTTGCAACAGAGTATGGAAGGGAGAAGGGTGGCCAGAGGGATGGAAGGAGGGTATAATTGCACCAATCAGAAAGAAAGGGAAAGGAAAACAAGCCATTAGTATGGACTACAGGGGAGTGACCCTGATGCCAACATTGTACAAGATATACGCGGCGGTGCTAACGGAGAGAATAAGGAAAGAGGCTGAAGACAAAGGAATGATACCAGACAGCCAGACAGGATTCAGAAAAGGAATGGGAACCATGGATAATATATTCACACTGAACTATGTAGTAAACAGGCAGATTAAGAAAGAGAAAGGGAAAGTGGTGGCGTGCTTTGTCGACCTAAAAGCCGCCTTCGATTTGGTGGATAGGGGAGTGCTGATGGAGGCTCTAAGGGAAAGAGGGGTAAGGAAAGGGTTAAGAGAAAGGGTAAAAGAAGTATTGAGAGAAACCAAAAGCAGGGTAAGGACGAGCGAAGGGATGTCAGAACCCTTCTGAACGGCGAGAGGACTAAGGTAAGGGTGCCCGCTAAGTCCAATTCTATATAATCTACTGACGGCGGATATGGAAGAGTAAATAAGGAAAGGAGGAATGGGGGGGATCAAGATAGGGGAGAGGAAAATATGCACACTGGCTTACGCAGATGACGTGGTGATAATGGCGGAGAAAGAAGAAGATATGGCAGTGCTACTAAAGAAGCTAGAGAGATACCTGGACAAGAAGAGGCTGGAATTGAATAGGGAAAAATCAAAGGTGATGAGATTCAGAAAGGGGGGAGGAAGATGGAAGAAGAGAGACTGGCTCTGGAAGGGAAAGAAAATGGAAGAGGTGGAAGCGTTCAAGTATCTAGGATACACGTTTAAAAGAAACGGAGGGAGCGAACTACACGTAAAAGACAGAGTGAGCAGAGCTAGCGTGGTAATGAGACAAGTGTGGGAGATTGGGAAAAGAAGATTTGGAAAAGACTGGAAGAAGAGGATTTGGGTATGGGACAGATTAGTATGGACTGTAATATCGTATGGCGCTGAAGTGTGGGGGTGGAGGGAATGGAGAGAAGTAGAAAGACTGCAGGAGAGGTACCTGAGATGGATATTAGGGGTGGAATGGTGCACCCCGGGTTACATGCTGAGAGAGGAACTACAAAGAGCGAAACTGAGAGTTAAAGCCGGGAAACTAGCATGGGGGTTCGAGAAAAGGATGTGGGAGGGGAGGGGAGGAGAAGTGGCAAGAAAATGCTGGGAGGAAATAATAAGAGGGGAACAGCGAGGGGCAGCAAAGAACAATTGGGAGGAAGAGAGAAGAAAGTTTTTCGCAGAAAGGGGAATAGAATTGGCGCAGCTGGAAACAAAAAGGAGGGAAGGGGAAATGAGCTTTGACGAAATAGAAGAAGCAGACTTAAGACTACAGGAGGAAGAGAGATGGGACAAAATTAGAGCGTCGAAATATAACAAATGGTACAAAGCGATCAAAGGTTAAGGAATTCCAAAATATCTAGAGAAAGGCTGGAGGGAAGAAAGATGGAGAAGAGTCGCCAGATTCAGATACGAAATGAGGTAAAAGAAGCAAAATACTGGGAAAGCGAGGAGAAGAAGGTATGCAGACACTGCAAGTGGGAGCAAGAATCGTGGGAGCATGTGTGGGAAGGGTGCGGTTCAAACAAGGAGAGAAAAGAAGGATGGCAAGAGAAAGTAAAGGAATTGCTGGGGAAGAACGGAGAGGGGGAAACGTGGATGGAAGAGGTGGAAAAGGAAAGAAGAGTGAGAGAAGTAGAGGAAGTCGAGCGGAGAGACACCGACTATACCGACGGTACCAATTAGTAAGGGAGATGGAAAAGAAGAGGAGCGGCAACAAGAGAAAGTAAAAACAGGTTGGCAACACTGTGGAATCACGAAGATTTCAGGAGGTGAGGAAGCAACTCGAGGCATTCGCACAAAAGACACGTGGCAAATCTAACGTGGAAACAAACTGCGAATTGAAATTGCAAATTTGTAAAGTGCAAACAAGCGAGGAAATGAGAAGGGAACGAGAGGGAAAGAAATGGATTCGCGAGAAGCGCAGACATGGGAGATGAGAAAACTGAGGGAGGAAATAAAAGAGCTAAGGGAGGAAATAAGAGGGTGGAGATTAGAAGAGCGCAGAGAAAGAACGGAGAACACAAGAAGAGGGGAGAAAGAAGAAGGAAAAGAGAAAAAGGAGGATGAAGAAAAGAAGTGCAAGGGTGCAGAAAAAGAAGAAAGCAGGAGTATGGAAAGGGTGAGAAGTGAAAGAAGAAAGAAAAGTTTAGTCTGGAAAGGAGTACAGGGAGAGAGCCTGGAGGAAAAGATGTCAAACATTAATAAGATCCTAAGAAAAGAACTGGGGGCGAGGGCAATTATAAAGGCCGCAATAGAAAGAGAAGGGGATGGGGGAAGAAAAATAGTAATAATAGAGCTGGAGGAAGAAGAAAGAAAGAAAGAAATGGTCTGGATGAGGAATGGAATCTGGGAAAGGTGGGGGGTGGAGGTGGATGAGGACCTTTCAAGAGAAGATGGGTAGTTTATAACAATAGAAGAATCTGGGTGGAAGGAGAAGAACATGTATGGTGCGAGGAGAAAGGAGGATGGAGAAAGGAACTCCTGGGGGACAGGATCGAAAAGGTGATGAAGACGGGACAAGAAGAAGGAGGAGAAGAAAGGAACAAGGAGAGGAAGAGAAGAGAATAGAGAAAATAAGGACGGAGCGCAGAGAAGAGTAAGAAGAGAGTGAAAGCTTAAAACTAAAGGTTTAGTTTCGGTTTTGGTTTTAATATAAACGAATTAAAGAATAGATTAGCTAAGGCAAGTGAAGCAGGTGCAAAATCAGGAACAATCCAAGTTCGTTTTGTAGGACAGTTTATAGTTTTGTTATTGATATTATCACAATTATTGTTTTCATTGAATATTTTGATTTTGATTTACGGTCAAGGCATTTCTATAGTTTCTTTTTCTATTTTTATTCTTAAGTTCTAGGTTTAAGTTTAGCATAAGTAAAGAAAAGAATAGAATAACTGAGGATAGCAAAGTATGTGCGAATTCAGGGACAATTTAGGTTAATTTTGTAGGACAGAAAATAGGTCGTTACTTTTATTATCATTGTACTGTTTTTATTTTTATGTTATTTTATTTTTCTTACTTTTTCGATATGGTGATTTATAGCAAGGCGCTTCTTTAGTTTTCTTTAGTTTTTCTTTAGTTTTTTATTTTCCCTTTTTTGTTTTTATAATATTCTTATTTTTATTTTTATTTCTAATTTTATTTTTATTTACACTGTTACTTTCATTTTAAGTTCAGGGTACCAGACTGAGTACAAAACAGAAAGTAAGGGGAACAGAAAAGGGAAAGTAAAAAGAAAGGAGGTAGAAATAAGAAAGGCAGGAAAATAAATGGAGGGGAGATAGTTTAAGACTGATAGAATAAAAAAGAAAAGGGGGGAAGGCAAGAATAGGTAGGATAGGGCGTAGAGTGATAAGGTGATACAGATGCAGTATTGTAAATATAGCATATGACCGAAAAGGTATATTTGGGTAAAGACATATGGCGTAAGTGCCTGTTATTATTAATTCATTTTTAGATTATATTTTTGATACAGGTTTGGCAAGCGGAGTATTATTTTTGTAAAGGTTCGGGACCGCTCCTAGCAAAAGCGCCTCATAATCCCATTGGGAATTGAATAAAGACATACAATGATAATGCATTTACTTTATTCAATAAAAAAAATAAAAGATACCATAAACATTTGTCATGTATCCAGTATATGTACATTTATATACAATCTTCGTCATGATCTGCTCGTGAAAAATGAATGTATATATACATAATTCACACTTTTCCTGTTTTGGGGGATATAGGAAAGGGACGGGTACTACAATAACTGTAAACAAAATATATAATAAAAAATAAAATATTTTATTTCACTGACGGCAGTACACAGGATAAGGAATAGGGGAATAAATGACTGCAACATAAGTAGCGGAAAATATGATGTAATTAAAAAAAAATATAATTAAAAAATATAAAATATATATGAAATTAATAATAATAATCTCGGAGTGCCCCAACCCCCGAAAGGGGCGCGGGGAACCAGGACGACCTTGGTCGATCCAGGCCGAGCCCCAACCGAGCGCGTCTCCGGGTGGCGGATAGGAGGACGACCGGGTGCGTGAAGTGGGCCCCGAGTACCGTGGAACGGGACGCCTCAGGCGACCAGGAAACGGAAAAGGTGCGCCTACGGAGTGCCCCGGCCAACGGGTGCTATAAGTGACCCCTGAAGGCCTAAAAACCCTCGGAGGGGAACTAAAGCCCCGTCGCGGACCAGCTCCCCAAGCTAAGGTGTAAGCAATCGTGCCGAGAGCTGGATGGCACCGGGGTAATGGTGTCACGAACGATGCCCTTGGGGTACCAGGCGCCCCCCCCCCCATTGTATCTAGCCTTACCCCTGCAAGCGGGCTCTGCAGTGGTAGACCTATACTTCCCGACTACTCGTGGGACACATATGGAAAACAAAAACAATAACCAAAACGAAAACAACGACACCCAAACAAACACGGACACTAACACGGACACGAACACGGACACGAACACCATAACAACAAACACCAACAGGAACGCACCCGGAAGCGGGCCGGTTGAGGAGGGAAGGGACCCAATTTTGGGGACCGCCTCCGAAACACCGCCGACGGGCGGTTCTGGGGCGAGTATGTCTGAGGCAGGCGAGGTCACAACCTTGCCGGCTCTGGACTTACTCACCCTCAATGAGGAGCCTTCCTCCGGCGCGGCCGGGGCCGGCCAGGGAGCAATCCCAGGACCGAACCCGGTAGCACGAAGGAAGGTTAAGCTCAGCGGAGCAGCCAGAAAGAAGAAGGCCCGCTTGGCGCTCCTAGCGCCGACGGAGTCTTCCGACAAGACGGCTACCGCTGGGACAACATGCATGGCGGGGATGGCCCCCGCGACGGCCGCTGCGAGGGGGGGCCTGACTACAGGGAAACCCCGCGCAGAGACGTCGCAGGTGGATAGCAAGGGGGCGGAAGGTAAGGGGCTCAAAAGGACCCGACCATCCGTCTCCCCCAACACCCAGCCTTGCGCGAAGAAAAGACAAAGAATCTTTCCTTCGCCAAAAAGCTTCAGTGAGGCGCTGACGGCGGAGAGGAGGCTGGCGATCGCGCCGGCCAACTATCCGGAGTCGACCCTCACGGAAGCGCAGGCTTCCGCAATCTAGCAGGCGATCGTGGGAGCGTTGTGTGGGCTTCAGAAAGGGGAGACCATGCCGCGCTTCGACGAGTGCCGGTTCGGAGGGGGCCTGCTACTGGTGACTAGCGCGGACACCGGAGCGGTGGAATGGCTGAGGGCCATAGCCACCACAATCAGGCCTTGGGAGGGGGCGGTCCTCCAAGTGCTAGATGGCCGGCGCCTCCCAAAGCTCAGGAGGATGGTCACGGTCATCCCCGGCCCTCCGGTGGCCACGGAGGCAATTTTAAAAATGATGGAGGGTCAGAACCCGGGGCTCCACACGAACCTTTGGAGAGTGTGGAGCAGGAGAGAGGGGCCGAATTCGGTTACTCTCGTCCTGGGGGTTGACCCGGCATCATACAGCCTCATCAAGAGGCAAGGTTCGGAAGTCCACGTGGGCCTGCGCAGGGCACTCTTTAGAGAGGGACCTGCCGGGACCACGGAGGACAAAAAGAACCCCAACACGGTCCCAGGGAACAAACCGGGACCAGCAGCCCCGATGATGGAGGAAGGGAAGGCGGGGGTGAGTGGTGTGGATGGAGGAGAAGGGGAGCCCAGGGCGCTGGCTACGGCGCCCACGGAGACCCTCCCACCCTGCGCCGACACCCTCCCACCCACCCCACCCAAGGGCTGCAACACAACGACGGCGGCTGCCGGATCCTCCCAAGGACCGAAGGCCGCCGATATGCAACCTCCGTCTAGTGGGAGCATCCCCAGGGCAGTAATGTCAAGGGGAAGGCCGACCACGGCGGAGGCGACGAGAAGAACCGGGCTTCTGGGGGTGCAGAGGGGGAGCCAACGCACCCTGACACACACCCTGAAGGCCGGCTCTAGGGGAAGAAGAGGGACAGGCCCCGGCAAGGGCCCCCTCACAAGCAGGTACAATGGGCCCCGGCAGGGAACATAACGTACCTACTTCAACCAAGCGAGACTGGACCACATCTGGCACCAACAAGGTGTCAGAAGGTACCAGATTCTCGCAGATCAATTTGCAACATTGCAAGGCGGCAACGGATATCCTCCTGTGCCGCCTAACGATGGGGCAGACAGATATAGCCCTCATACAGGAACCTTGGATCCACAAGGAACGTGTAGGAGGGCTTAACACGGGGTGTGGCTCACTCCACTATGATGCCACATCCACAAGGCCCAGGGCCTGCATCTTCGTCAAAAAGGAAATTGCGGCCCTGAAACTTAATGAATTCTGTACAGCTGATCTTTCAGCGGTTAAGGTCAAACTTAACCTCGGTGGGAATAAGTCAGAGCTGGTGGTATGCTCGGCGTACCTACCGTACGACTCCGAGGAACCTCCACCCACGAGGGAACTCAGGGCTCTGATAGATCACTGTGCTGTCAAAGGTCTGCACCTGGTGATCGGTTGCGATGCTAACTCGCACCACACAGTATGGGGCAGTACCAATACCAACGGCAGCGGCACAGCACTGCTAGAGTACCTCGCCACCACGAGCATGGAGATCCTAAACAAAGGCTCCGCCCCCACCTTCGTCACCTCCCGTAGACAGGAGGTAATTGACCTGACCCTGGGCACCACAAAGGTGGCACAGGTTGTCAAACACTGGCAAGTTCGAGACGAAAGCACGCTCTCGGACCACCGCCTAATTACGTTCAACTTAATGGGCGACAGGGAAGGCGGTACTGGTGAAGCATACAGGAACCCAAAGGCCACCAACTGGGCACTCTACAGAGAGGGCCTAGAAGGGAGGCTTAAGGGGCACTGTCAGCGTCCCAGGACCGTGGGCGAAATTGAGCAAGCGGTGAAGCACTTAAGCTCCGCCGTTACTCAAGCCTACGAGGATGCCTGCCCTGTCAAAATTGGAAGTAGTAACAAAAGGGTCCCCTGGTGGAACAAGAAATTGGACCAAGCCAGAAAGGACACCCGCAGACTACTGAACAAAGCCATGAAGGCAAATACGAAGCCAGCCTGGGACAGTTACAAAAGGTCCCAGCAAGCTTACAAAAAGCTAATAAGAACTAGCAAGAGGTCAGCCTGGAAGACCTTCTGCAAAGAAACCGAAGCTCTACCAGTAGTTGCCAGGTTAAGGAGGGTCTTCTCAACAGGCCCCTCACCGGGGTTGGATCGTCTCAGACGCCCCGACGGAAGTCTGACGAACAACCACAAAGAGACATTAGAACACCTTATCCAGACACATTTCCCAGGCTCAATAGCGGAGGGCCGGGGGCGTCGTCGCAGCGATACGACGCGCACCGACCCCGCTCTAGCGGACTGGGAAACAGCGGAGAAGGTGATAAACACAGACAGGGTGAAGTGGGCCATCGGCTCCTTCAGTAGATTCAAGAGCCCGGGCACTGACGGGATCTTTCCGGCACTCCTTCAGGAGGGCGGTGAGGACTTGTACAGGCGCCTGGGCCAGATCTTCAAATCCTGCCTGGCGAAGGGCTATGTACCCAAAGCCTGGAGACACTCCAAGGTAGTGTTCATCCCTAAACCTGGGAGGGACAATTACGACCTTGCTAAGGCATACAGACCCATCAGCCTCACCTCTTTCATGCTCAAAACGCTGGAGAGGCTGGTCGATAGGTACATCAGAGACGAGGTTTTGGCCAATAAACCACTACACCCCTCTCAACACGCCTATCAAAACGGCAAATCCACCGAGACGGCACTTCATAAACTAGTAGGCTTTATTGAAGGCGCACTGTCGAGCGGCGAATCTGCCCTCTGCATTTTCCTCGACATCGAGGGGGCGTTTGACAACACACCCCATGATGCCATTAAGGAAGCTGCGAGGAGGTATAATATTAAGGACTCCGTCGTAAGATGGATCCACAACATGCTGACGAACAGAACAGCCATAGCAAGCCTGGGAGAGGAGACGGTGAGGGCTGACGTCGCGAGGGGCTGCCCGCAGGGAGGAGTCCTGTCCCCCCTGCTGTGGACCCTCGTGGTTGATGAACTCATACGTATACTCGCCTCGGAAGGCTTTGAGGTTCAGGGCTACGCCGACGACCTCTCTATCACGGTCAGGGGCAGACACCCGTTGGATCTAGCGAGGAGATTACAAAAGGCTATCATACTCGTAGAATCTTGGTGTCAATCACACTCACTCTCGGTTAACCCGAGCAAAACGGAGCTGGTCCTGTTCACAAGGAGAAGACGCTTTTATTTTAAGGCTCCTCACCTTTTTGGGACGCAGCTACAACTCACAGATGAGGTTAAATATCTAGGCGTAATACTAGACAAAAAACTCACCTGGAAGAACCATGTGAACAGGCAGACCCAGAAAGCAATCAGCACCTACTGGGCCTGCCGCAGAATGTTTGGCCCCACATGGGGACTCAAACCAAGGGTGGTCAGGTGGATATACCAGGCCATCCTTGAACCTATCACAACATACGCCTCGATTGTGTGGTGGACCTCCATGAAGAGGGAAGCACACAGAAAGGCTATAGAAAGAATATACAGAATAACGCTGCTGGGGATAATAGGTGCACTCCCCACCACGCCCACCTTGGCAATGGGTGCGCTGCTCGACATCAAGCCACCCCATCTAACAGTGATGGCAACGGCTTGGAGAGCGGCCATCCGCCTCCACCAAGCTGAAGAATGGTCCCCGACGGGCGGCGGGCACACCGAAATCCTCAGGGATGTGGGATCAGAGTCAATTCTGACCCACGGTGGGGACCGCTGCAAGACGGAATACCTCTTCAGACGAGAATATGATCTAATCCTCCCAGATAGGCAGAAATGGCTGAAAGACCCAAACGACCTTCTGAACCCGGGGGGCTGGTCTGGTTCACAGACGGCTCTAAGACCAGTATCGGCACCGGAGCCGGGATTGCGGGGGAAAGCCCTAGGGTCGAAATGACCCACAAGCTGGGCCACCACGTTACGGTCTTCCAAGCAGAAGTGTTTGCCATATGGGCCTGCGCCAAATATAATTTGGAAAGGGCCCACTCAGGAAAACACATATACATCTGCAGTGACAGCATGGCCGCGCTGAAAGCCCTCCACAAAGTGGAAATAGGGTTGAAGCTAGTCAAGGACTGCGCACTGACTTTGAGACAGCTATCTCTGAACAACAGAGTTAAGCTGCTATGGGTACCAGGTCACACTGGTATCCCAGGAAACGAGAGGGCTAACGAATTGGCACGACTGGGGGCGTCAAGCTCCCAGCCATGCCATGAGTACCCCATTGGTGTCTCAACCTATGCGTTGAAAGGCTTGGCCAAGGACTGGTTAAACCAGGAATTCACCAGGCTCTGGCACAACGCCAATGGCATGAGACACACGAGGGCCCTATTTGAGGGACCGTCACAGAAGCTGGGTGACACCTTAAGTCACCTGGACAGGGCGCAGCTGCGCATGCTCGTGGGCCTAGTGACAGGACACTGGTACACGAGAAAACACCTCGCGCGCATGAGACTCACGGAGGAGACATTATGTCCGAGGTGTGAGGAAGAGGACGAAACCCCTCTACACGTACTTCTAAGATGCAGGGAACTAAGGGCCCGAAGAGGAGCAATCCTGGGGACCTGGGAACCCTCATCATTAAGCATTTCGGCTGGCCTGGTGCCGGCGCTTCTAAACTTCGCCACAGAAGCCCAGTTGCCAAGGCACAGCCAGTAAAGAGGCTGCCTAGCGGCCCGGGTACAATGGTCCCCAAGGACTGAGTGCCCGGCTAGCCTCAGCCCACTAGAAATAGAAAAATAGAATAATAATAATAATAATAACTTAACAAATATATAAAAACAATAATAGTAAAAATAAAAAAATTACAAAAAAAATGAAATATTTCTACTGTTACAGCCGCGACCGCGACCACGACCAACTCCATTGGCATTACCGCGACCGCGGCCGCGGCTGGGCCATGGCGTCATCTCCCTTCGCAATTTATTAATTTCGCGCCTGTACTTCCGGATCATGAGCTGCTTCAATCTTTGTAACTGGAAAAATAAATATTGTGTTATTATTCATAAATAATGAATACCAGAAAGATCGTACGAACAGGAAAGTAAAAATACGACTTACAGCATATCCAGCTTAATCCTGGTCCGGCTGTGGCTGGTAAGGTTGCAGCTGGTGTGGTTGCGGCTGGTAAGACTGCAAAAATAAATATTATATTATTATGTATTACAAAAATGAATAGCACAAATAATCTACGAACAGGAAAGTAAAAATACGACTTACAGTATATCCAGCTTGATGGTGGTCCGGCTGCGGCAGGTAATGTTGCGGCAGGTAAGGTTGCGGCTGCGGCTGCGGCTGGTAAGGCTGGAAAAATAAATATTATATTATTATGTATAACAGAAATGATTAGCAGAAATAACGTACAAATAGGAAAGTAAAAATACGACTTACAGTATATCCAGCTTGATGGTGGTCCAGCTGCGGCTGGTAAGGTTGCGGCTGCGGCTGCGGCTGGTAAGGCTGGAAAAATAAATATTATATTATTATGTACAACAGAAATGATTAGCAGAAATAACGTACGAATAGGAAAGTAAAAATACGACTTACAGTATATCCAGCTTGATGGTGGTCCGGCTGCGGCAGGTAATGTTGCGGCTACGGCTGCGGCTGGTAAGGCTGGAAAAATAAATATTATATTATTATGTACAACAGAAATGATTAGCCGAAATAACGTACGAATAGGAAAGTAAAAATACGACTTACGATATACTGCGGTTGCCGTCGCAGCTCCAGCTGCAGCAAACGCTGCTGGAATTGCAGCAGCAGCGGATTCTGCTGCTGCAAATGGAGCTGCTGCAATTGTTCTTGCAATTGCAACAACTCTGGCTCCGGCTGCTGGGGCTCCGGCCGCTGGGGCTCCGGTCGCTGGGGTTCCGGCCGCTGGGGCTCCGGTCGCTGGGGTTCCGGCCGCTGGGGCTCCGGCCGCTGGGGCTCCGGCCGTTGGGGCTCCAGCCGCTGGGGTTCCGCTTGTCGGGGTTCCTCCGGTTCTTTCGGAACCTCCGACTCTTTCGGACCTCTTTTGATTTCTAAAAAAAGATTGTAAAACATAAATAATACTGCACAGAAATTTCAAATATATTTATCCACAAATGAATGTTCATTGACAATTACATGTATTGAACTGAGTTGAATTACAAAATACGAATAAATTAGTTGACATAAAAGTCAATGTATCATGGAAAAATAATCCGGAAGACAAAAATTATCTCTGCACAAGTTATCGCACGAATATATATAGTTATCCAAACTATGATATTATCAAAGACAATATTATAATGTCCTCCTCGGCTTTTGTCACGAGCCGGATGCGTTGCACTCAATTTTTAATTATATTTTCACACAAGTGGATTTCAATTTCATCAATAGAGACTGATGAAGAAAGACCGTTCAATGATATTGTTTTCATAATTTGTCATAAAATAGACTTTGTATTAAAATGAAGTAACGACACAAAAATCAAATACTTTGCGTTTTATTTCAATTTGAAGATGTGACAATTTCGATGACCCGATATATGAAACAAAGCAAATGTCGAGAAAAATATTTTTGTTACAAATGCTCATAGAATGTAGTTGTCAATGACAATCACGAAATAAAGATGAAAAGAAAACACTTACTGGGAATTCGGTACTCCACTGAAACTTTTTCCATCTTCACTAGTTCGATGCACTCAGTGAACTGTCGCTGCCAGTGAAATTGGGAAACGCCACAGCGTTGGCGTTTCATTTTTGTTTCGTGCGCAGCGTGGTGGGGGAATGGCCCATGGTCTCAATGCATGACCCGCGTTGCCATCCACTTCTTTCTAAGACGTTTTCGCGATATCGGCGAAGACACACCAAAAGCATGCTCATAAACCTAAATTTGTATAAATATTTCTAACCATTTGTGCAAAAAATAAGCACAAATGGGAAATAATAAAGGTGCAAATAAGAGGTTTCCGGGTGCGAGAAAGTTCTCCCTCAAAAAAGTTTATAGAAAACTGTAAGTGCTTACAATTTATACATTTCAGTAACTTGTGTGAATTGTCCTACAGATGTTTATAATCTTATTCATTGTACTTTGCAGGCGACAGGAACAATGGCAATCGTCGACATCGATGATTCCACCAACTGCAGTTTTCAAAGAGAGAAATTCTCTCTTTGGAAAACTTATAAACAACGTAAAGGAGGTCGGTCAGACATATATGTCTGGCCATCAACTAATTTGTAAATATAATAATAAAAAGGTCCTTACCGAAAATAAAGATGCGGGGCCCATCTCACAATCAAAAAAGGTCCTTACCGAAAATAAAGATGCGGGACCCATCCCACAATCAAAAAGCGTCCTTTCCCAAAATAAACAGATAGGTTGCATCTCACAATCAAAAAGCGTCCTTACCAAAAATAAAGATGCGGGACGCATCTCACAATCAAAAAAGGTCCTTACCGAAAATGAAGATGCGGGACCCATCTCACAATCAAAGAAGGTCCTTCGCGAAAACAACGAAACTGTCGTTGTACAATGCGATTTCACAAGTGTGAAACCCACTGTACAAAACGTCCTGAACGATATCGACGACAATCTTCTCGTAGAGGCCGGACACGTAGATATGGGACGTATTTCGGAAAATGTGCCAGAAGGCCGCCACATTGTTGACGTTCAGTTCTTTTGGAATGAAATACATAGAACGTTCGACAACCATACGCGAGGTATTGAATGTCATTTTCGCGATTGGAAAATGATCGGTAGTCGCCAGATTGGTTGTCTCACACAGTTTTCCTTCAAGTGCCAAATGTGCAATTACGAAGATACTGTTTGGTCGGAACCTATGCATTCAAATATAATGAATGTAAATGAGGCCATGACGACCGCAACTGTTACAGTCGGAATCGGCTATGCACAAATAGAAGAATTATGCGCCGCCCTGAACATGCCCTGCATGGCTGAATCGACGTACCGCAGGTACCGTGAAAAACTTGTAGATGAGTTTATGAAAAGCGCAATGCATACCATGCAGGCAGCAGGTGAAGAAGAAAGACGATTAGCTTTTGAAAACAATGAAGTCGTCGACATTATCCCATACATAACTGTCATAGCGGATGGTAGCTGGATGAAGAGATCGTATGGTACGAATTATAATTCACTTTCCGGTGTTGGTGCCATTGTAGGTTTCCGCACAGGAAAACTTCTGTTTATCGGCATACGAAATAAATATTGCACAATATGTGATATAGCGGAACGAAAATCTACATCCCCAAAACATCATAAATGTTATAAAAACTATGATCGTTATGCCAGTTCCAGTAGCACGGAAAGTGATGCTATTGCTGAAGGTTTCAGTTGCATCATTGGAATGCATGGCTTGATATATAGAACGGTTGTTGCCAATGGTGATAGCAACGTCTATCATACTATTGTGAATAACAGACCTTACCGAGAACAAAAAGTAACCGTTAGAAAAGTAGAGTGTACCAATCACTTACTTCGTAATTTATGTAAAAAGTTGAGACACGTTGCGGAGAATACGCAAACGAAGGGTCACAGAGCTCGTGGCTATGTTGCGCACCGAAATATCATTAAAAAAAATATTTTAAATATTCGTAAAGCCGTTGTTTTAGCAGTCAATGCGCGAAAACAAGAAAAAGGGCCTGAGCATATCAAAGCTAGAGAACTTCAGAAGGACATTTTAAGTATTCCTAGCCATATATTTGGTGAGCACAAGGAGTGCAATAGCCGCAGCCATATGTGTATGCGAGACGAAAACAGAGCTGAGAAAAATTACGTTCCATCTTTGAAATTGTTCGGTCTGTATAGCGAAGTCGAGAAAGCCATACGATTCCTCAGCTGCTATTCGGATAGTTTGTTAATGAATGTTACAAACAATCCCGCAGAAAACGTATTAATTTTGGTGCAAGAGGTTCCTACAATGCTAGAGTTGCAGGAGCTGTTACGCAATACAATACGCAACAAGTACTTACAGAAATGCATAACAACATGTGTAAAACCGTTCCGCCACTAGTAAAGAGATTGGAGGAACGGCGACAGAAAAAAGTTGCGAAAACGAAACAATTTCGAATGACCTATGGCAAGGCAAGGAAATTGAAGCCAGTGCAAGGAACGGATAAATATTATGGTCCAAACTCGCAAAGACCGGATCTTCACCTAAAGAAGAAAGAATGCACATCATTAAAGAAAACCATGAAAGCCCAGTAGGAAGATATAAAGGAATAAAAAAGACTTACCATAGAATCAGAAATAATTATTATTGGAAGAACATGAAAAAGGAAATCACTGATTACATTAGAACTTGCATTAGCTGTCAAAAAGTAAAATTAGTAAGGATGAAAAACAAGGAACCAATGGTCATCACTGACACCCCTATTGATGCATTTGACAAAGTATCTTTAGATATATTAGGACCATTGCCCATAACTACAACAGGAAACAGCTATATACTTACCATCCAGGATAACCTGACCAAATACTCAGCTACAATACCCTTAGTATCAACCACATCTGAAGAAGTAGTAAGAGCTTTTACAGAACACTTCATATGCAAATTTGGTAGTCCAAAAGCCATACTTACAGACCAGGGTATATGTTTCACAGGATCATTAATGAGAAAATTAGCCAAAGCACTCCAAATCAAAACATACAGAACATCTTCATTCCATCCACAATCAAATGGATCACTAGAAAGAAGCCATCATGTTTTAATTGAATATTTAAAACATTATATTTCAAAAGAAAAACGTTGGGATGAATGGTTACCACAAGCAATGTTTTCCTATAACACCAGCATCCACGAAGGAACAAAATTTACACCACACGAATTAGTTGTCGGGAAGAAAGCTCGTCAACCATCAAGTATTAAACCGATTGATAATTTAAAAACATACCCCGATTATATTGAAAAACTGATTCAAACACTGCACAATTTACGAGAAATAGCAAAATCAAATTTGGAAAAAGAAAAGCACAGACAAAAACACTATTACGACAGAAAAATTCAACCAATAAATTACGAAACGGGTGAAAAAGTTATGCTGTTAAACCCGCCTAGAAGAAACAAATTTGAAAAAGAATACACTGGACCATACACTATACTTCGAAACATAGAACCAAATAACATAGAACTGGCAATAGGACCCAATAAAAAGCGTATCGTTCATAAAAATAGGCTAAAGAGGGCCTATCTACCAATCAACATCATAGATCCATCCATCCATCCATCAAATTTCGCCCCCAAAGGGGCCGGCGCTTTTGAGGACTTATCTGTCCCCATTTTGCCCACCGAAAGTTTGCGTCCACGCGCTTAGGGAGATGTGCTGGCAGCCACGCTGCCAGCACTAAACTCTCGCGCATTTTTACAGTTCATTATTCTTATTTCTTACTCACTCCGTACTTTAGGTCTCACTCAATCCATACTTTTAATGTCCCCTCATCTGTGTATATGTGTGTGTGTGCGTGCATGTGTTCATGTGTGTGTGTTCTGTGTGTCCCCTTTTAGTCGCCTCTTACGACAGGCAGGGGATACCGTGGCCGTATTCTAAGCCCCCCGAGCCACAGGGGGACCATCCATCCATCAAATTTCACCCAATTTAAATTCGCGGGATGCATTTGCATCCCCCTAATTATAAGGGTAGGCGCTTTTAGGGACTTTTCTGCTCCTTTGTTGCCCAACGAACAACTGCGTCCACGCGCCTGTGGGAATGGGCGCCTTTTTTGAATTAATGTATCCTATCTTTGTGCTTTATCTTAAAGTTTTCTTTCTTTTTCTTTTACAATTTTCCCTACTCTCTTGTTTTACATGTTTTGTGCCATACTGTTATTTCCCTATTCCATACTAATATTTTCAAATAGTGGAAATTAACCTTGCACTCTCTGTTTCACTCACTCCTTCGGTTTCTCTTTGGACCTTGACAGAGGCTTCTGTTGTACGGTGTGTTACAATACAATTTTTCCTTAGCTTAATTTACATTATTATTTAATAAATTATTTTACACACATTCATACTCGTCTTACTTATTCCCATTCTCTCTCTCTCATTCATCCGTCTATTCTTATTATTCTACTGCCGAGCGATCGGCAACCTTCCTTCGAGCTTTCAGTTTTCATAGTTTCCAATTCTACTAGGGTTTGATAGAGTTCTTCCTAGAATTTCTTCTTACAAATCCGATTTTTCCCGTATCTCGAAGTCCAATTCCGCTTACATGCTCAACTTTTCTTTTCATTGTCTTGCTTCTTAGTTGTTTTTCCAATCTATTTTCAGGTCACTCGTTCATCTCTCTCAGGGGCGTCGCGCCAGCCCGGGGAGCCCTACACGTCGGCACATGGCTTCGGAGTAGGGCAGCGTGTTTGCTTTTTAATCTACATGTATGAATTTCTTTATATAGTAATAAAGATATTTGAACCCTTCTCTATCCCCTGCAATATATCTCATGTAACCTTACTATTTGTGGTCCGAGCTTTCTCTACTTGAAAGACACGAGGAGGAAATGAAGGTCTGTAAGTGTAGAGAGAGGCAGATAGGAAGAGGCGGTCGAGCTTCAATGTCGTCTCGAAACGTGCAGCTTACGCGGGATGCTTTGATAATAACTAGGTCAATATTTCTTTCGCGCTTATGCCGCGACAATAACAAAGCAGTTCGCAAGGTCGGCCGCGTATAAGAAGTCCCGAAATTCCTTCCTAGGTCGAATACACACGATTAACGGAGCAATACGTAAACATTACATTAGTCGTTTCCATTGAATTTAAATAGTACAATGCGCGAACGGTTAACGTTCGCAAAATCCCCCCAAATATTTATGATGGTGTTTCTTCTAACTATACTGTCAAACGGAAAGGTCGTTGCGTCGTTCGATCGTTAAAGGACGCTCAACTCGAGCGTATCTCACCGGAGTGCACGAAATCGGGTCAGTAGGTTTTTTGGAGCTACAGGAACGTATTCGACACTGGCCGTGAGACGGTGGTCCAGAGGTACCCGAAGAGAAGGAAGGCACACCGTGAAACGTGTGGGTTCCGGCTCTTCGGACTTCTCAACACACCCAAATAACGATCGTGTTTCACCATGTACTGCTTGGTCTTTCGCGTTGGATCGGGCTTCCAAATTGCAGTAAATACTGCCCGAACTCAGGAGTGAGTGAATAATGGGTTCGGGGGTGTGTAGGCCTGAGAACCCGTTATCACCACTGGCTTTGTTCGTTCGAAACTCGTTAATACAAGAGAGAGAAAAGAGGCACCTGACAGTGGGAGGCGAGCCTTTCTCCTCAGATCTTCAATTTTACGAGAATCTGGAAGTTATATTCGTTTCGTGGGTAATCCTGGCTAGTTCTCCAGACTGCAGCCATTGCTGCCCGAGCTCGGGGTTGAGTGAATAATGAGTTCAAGGTATCGTGGACCTGAGAACCCGTTATCACCACTCGCTTTACTCGTACGACACTTGTTAGCACACGAAATGGGAGAGGTACTCCTTTGAAGATGAGTAGGTCTCGTTTCTCGGACTTTCAAATGTACGTAACCTGGAGAATGTCCCTACTGGCCTCTGATCCCCCGGACATCGGGTTTCCGAATTCCGAATTTATAATTCCAACGTCTAGCAGTGCCGTGGTACAGTTTGGACCACCGACTCCTCAGTTTGAGGCGAGAACAATAATCGCGAATACTAGCCGTTTTACTAAGTACCCGAAAGTCAGTTTGACTCGAATTATGTTCCGTGTTTCGCTAATGTGAATTACGTGCTTCTAAACGCGTGTCGCCTAGTCGACCGTAGAGATCAGAGTGATCCCTCATCGATCGACACGCCGGTCCCCAAATCGACTCGTTCTAGTGGGGGTATCACGCACGCGCTTAACGAAGTTGTCGCTAATTTCCCACTCCTACAGAGATAAAAGTAGGGGTTTCTGGCGACGAGACTCGGATCTTATATATGTAACCGAAAGGAATATGTACGGTTACACTCAACATATTCAGTCTATCTTTGGCCACGTTCTCCACGTGCCTCGTATGTTCTTTGAAGTAACATTTTTTATGTTAAATTTAAAAAAAAATTTTTTTTTTATTTTAAATATTATACCCAGAAATTTTGCTTCATTCGATTCTACTATATTCGTGTTTTCCACCCTTACCGTGACCGGTCTACTGTTTTGGCTATTAAAATTTCGCGTTCGTCTCCACCTTGTAAAATTTACTACTACAGTTTTTTGTACAGAAAGTGTTAGTCCTATTTTCCCAAAAGGGTATAGCAGGATAAGATGGTCAAAAGTGCCCTTGAGCCGAATTTGCTTCGCAATGCACCATTCGATAGCATATCCCAAAAAACCATGGTACACCAAGTTTCAACCCTGTACCTCAACCGGGAGGGTAGTTACAGGGTAAGAAAGAAAAAGTAGTTTTTGTCATATTTTCCCTATTTAATGGCATTCAAAAAATCTGAAAAAATTCTAGAATATTCTAGCCATGTTTCTTTATGATAGTGAATTTTTTCAGATTTTTCGTCTGCAAATCCTAGGCGTGAAAAATCAAAAACGCAAAAAAAAGTCGAAAAATTGAGATTTCGGGTAGAAGCTTTCGAGATACTAGATTTTTACTTTTACAGTAGTTAGATATTAGCATGATTGGTGTCCGCAATTTTTTTCAGATTTTTCATTCTGGTGCGTCAAACCGAAAAAAATCAAAAACCGATATTTTCGACATATTTCGTGCGATAACATGAGAAATACTTTGAATTTTTACATTTCCTTTACACACTTAGTGCATTATATGATTTCTAACATTTGTGCACTGGATGCAGTAAAATCTGAATGGAGAAAGTGAAGTTATTGCAAATAATTGAAAATTACGCACCTTATCTGCTAAAATATTAGAAAGTTTTTCAACGTCGCCGATGGCTAAGTCGGTAAGGTGTCCGTCTATGGAACCGCTGGAAACTGTTTTGTCTCGAGTTCGCGCCCCATGTATGTACAATTTTATTTTTTTTCATAAAACAATTTTTTTTGTAATTATTAATTACATAAGAATATACAATAATCATTTAATAACGTATGAAAATAATTTTGAAATATTTTATTATTAAGTATACATAAAAATAAGTGGTGCACTACCGACACTTTGGCTATATGTTCAATGAAGGTAAAATATACATATATTGCTTTCAATATCCATCATAACCCAACAACCACGCGGCTTTTCAATTAACAAGATATTGGGAGCTATCCGTAATTAGAACAATACGTAATCAGAAAATCGGTAGTGCACCACTTATTTTATGTATACTTAATAATAAAATATTTCAAAATTATTTTCATACGTTATTAAATGATTATTGTATATTCTTATGTAATTAATAATTACAAAAAAATTGTTTATGAAAAAAAATAAAATTGTACATACATGGGGCGCGAACTCGAGACAAAACAGTTTCCAGCGGTTCCATAGACGGACACCTTGCCGACTTAGCCATCGGCGACGTTGAAAAACTTTCTAATATTTTAGCAGATAAGGTGCGTAATTTTCAATTATTTGCAATAACTTCACTTTCTCCATTCAGATTTTACTGCATCCAGTGCACAAATGTTAGAAATCATATAATGCACTAAGTGTGTAAAGGAAATGTAAAAATTCAAAGTATTTCTCATGTTATCGCACGAAATATGTCGAAAATATCGGTTTTTGATTTTTTTCGGTTTGACGCACCAGAATGAAAAATCTGAAAAAAATTGCGGACACCAATCATGCTAATATCTAACTACTGTAAAAGTAAAAGTCTAGTATCTCGAAAGCTTCTACCCGAAATCTCAATTTTTCGACTTTTTTTTGCGTTTTTGATTTTTCACGCCTAGGATTTGCAGACGAAAAATCTGAAAAAATTCACTATCATAAAGAAACATGGCTAGAATATTCTAGAATTTTTTCAGATTTTTTGAATGCCATTAAATAGGGAAAATATGACAAAAACTACTTTTTCTTTCTTACCCTGTAACTACCCTCCCGGTTGAGGTACAGGGTTGAAACTTGGTGTACCATGGTTTTTTGGGATATGCTATCGAATGGTGCATTGCGAAGCAAATTCGGCTCAAGGGCACTTTTGACCATCTTATCCTGCTATACCCTTTTCAATGATTTTGTCCAAAGCAGTTTCTAGTTTGTTCACGTTACCTGTTCTGTAGTCTACGGTTGACACATAAATACCTATGTCGTCGGCGAATTGTAATTTTACCAATTCCTCGTCATCTATACCTTCCATTACATCGTTAGTATATATGTTGTATAATATCGGGCTAAGTACCGACCCCTGTGGCAATCCTCTCGCTATTCTTCCTTCAACGTTATCTTCGTATCTTCTCGCCACAGTCGCTGTTCTGTTTTCAAGCCAATTTTTAATATACTTGAATATTTTCTTCGGGCATTGTTTCTTCATTAATATTGTCAGCAACATCTCGTGGTCCACTCTATCGTAGGCAGATTTTACGTCTAGAAAACCCGCCAGGGTGGCTCTCCCGTTGTTATACCCATCCTGTATGTCCGCTCTCAATCGTACGAGGTTGTCTATCGTTGATCTTCCTCGCCTGAACCCATTTTGCCATTTATGCATGATGTTGTTGCTTTCCGCCCAGTTAACCAATCTTGCGTTTACTATTCTCTCCATGAGTTTTCCCAGGCAGTTTGTCAGCGCTATTGGCCTTAACGCCTTCTTGCTCGGTTTGTCTAGTAGTATGACTGCCGCATCTTTCCAGCTGGGCGGGACTGTGCCCGTTTCCCATATCCTGTTAAAGAGTCTCAAAGTTATATTTAACATAGAGATTGGTAACATACTTAGCGTTCTGTTATCGATACCATCCCTGCCCGGGGCAGATTTCTTGTTCATTTTGTTGATGGATGTTAACATCTCCTTCATGGTGAGAGGCTGTTCCTATTGTTCTTCTTGCTCGTTCGCGTATTCGTTTCTTTCTTCCTCCCTTGCTATTCCGCTCGCCTCCGTTGTCGGGATTACGTCGTCGTCGAAAATCTTTTCTATTTCCGCCAATTCGACCTCGTTCCTTTCCTCTTTGGTCATGAGATTCTGCGGGGGGTTCCTTCCCCTCTGAAGCCCCTTGATGTTATCCCAGAGCGTGCGGCAATCCGAGCTGTGGTTAACACTTTCCGCAAATTTTTCCCATGCTTCTTTCTTCTTTTTCTTAATTGTGGCTTTCATTTTTTTAATACTTATTTTGTACGTTTGCCACGTTTCTTCATTCGGCCTTCTGTTGAAATTCAACAGGGCTGTCCTCTTTTCCTCTCTGGTTTTCTCACAGTCGTCGTCCCACCACCTTTGTTTGTTGCTTTTCTTGGTTGTATTGCCGTTTGCCCTGTTCTGATTGTTTCTTTGTTGTTTGGCTTTAGTAGCACCCGATGCTTCCAGGCTCTATACATGTATATTGTATTTCTTATTTCCAATTCATCCTCGGCCTCTGTTGTTGGTGGTCCAGGCTCATTTTGTAGTATCTTGTTTGCTTCCTCATCAATTTTTGATCGAAAAGTGTTCCAATTAATCTTTTTGTAGTTATACTTTCTTGTTGAGAATCTTTTGCCTTCTATCACCGGTGGCACATTCATTGCCGTATGGATGTTTAAAATTTGGTGGTCCGAGCCCAGTGTTAGGCCCGAATTTTCGGCATTTATAATCTGTAACATTTGAAAATTGACTATTATTAAATCTATATTGGAAGCTCTTTGGGAGCCGGAAGCCGGGCGTGACAGGGTGTCTCCATTTGCCACAAACATGTCTCTTTCCTCCACCACTCTTGCTAATCTGATTCCTTGCGTGTCATTTTCAGCACAATTCCACGCAGTGTTTTTTGCGTTCATGTCACCCATGATTATAGTTCTTGTGTTTGTTTCTAGGTTGTCAACCAGGTTGTTCCACTGCTGCTCCGGTGTGTTTTTTGATGGGCTTCTGTACGTCAGTATCAGATCTGTATCTCCTTCGTCCGATTCTATAGTTATGGACAGGGTCTCCATATTCATGTTATTCGTTATCGCTTTTTCTTTGACTTTTATTTGTTCTCTTATAATAAAGCAGAGGCCTCCCTCTGTCATGCCTCTTCTGGTCGCCCTGTTCGCGTTACCCAGAGCGTCATTTCTTATTGTATTATAGCCTTGAAGGTGAATCCGAATTCAGGATATAGCCATGTTTCTATGATCGCCTGTATATCGTAGTCGTCTATTACTGCCTTTATCTCGGCTATTTTTCCTCTAACGCTTCTTGCGTTCCATAGACCTATACGCATTTCTTATTCCTCAAATTAGTACTATTGTATGTATATAAGTTTAATATTAGTTGTTATTATTAAGATTAATACTAGTAATATAGACTTACGACTAACAGTTATGTGGAATAATATAAATAAACTTTCTTTTGCTCTTTTGATTTTTATTATTTTTTTTTCTTTTTATATTAATAATATATATAATATAGACTATGATTATACAGGGTGTTCAGGCTATTACTAGCCAGCATTTTTTTGTAAATAGTAAATATTAGAAAAAATGAAAAAGGGAAAAGTAGTACTGTTTTTTATACGCAACAAAATAACATATGCATTTTTGTTGTATTCGCATTATTTTGATAGAAACGAAGGTGACCTCCAATTTTTTAAATGGAATGCTAATATTTTTTTTATATGGTATGAAAGCGTGTGCCAAGACGAATTCATCCATATACTACACAATGACCTTCAAAGTCATGCAAGATCAGAAATGGAAGAAACAATTTGAATATTGCGTACCAATGTGTTTACAAGTATTCTTTATTAATGAGGCTATAACAAATGTTGAATATGGCTACCTTGAGCATGAATACACATTTCGGCTCTGTTAATTACTCTTTTGGTAGCTTCTTCTAATGTAATCCGGGTTATTAATCCACATGCTTGTGTTATTTTGTTTTTCAAGTCGTTTATATCTGTGGGTGGTGTCTCATAAACTAGCTCTTTAATAGTACCCCATAAAAAAAAGTCCAGAGGTGATAGATCTGGAGATCTTGCAGGCCACTTGACAGGTCCGTATGTTCCAATCCATCGGTCTTGAAACATATCGTTAAGATAATTTCTTACGATTCTGTTGTTATGTGGTGGGGCCCCATCTTGTTGGAAGTACATATCTTGCACAATAGACAGTGGCAGATCTTCCCAATAGTCTCTAAATTGCGTATTTAAAAACTCTAACAAGTATCTTTCCCCATTTAATATTCCATTATAAAAATAAGGTCCTAATAGCACATTGTTAATTATGCTACACTTTATGCGAAATTGCACTTGGAAATTTAGTTCCCTTCTCACTCTTGGGTTTTCAGTACACCATACGTGAGCATTATGAGTATTGCTAATACAATGGTTATCAAAGCTTGATTTGTCTGACCAAAGAATTTTTTTATAAAATTTACGGTCGTTTCTGTTCTTTGTTAGTACCCAGTCGCAAAATTCAATACGCCGCAGTAAATCACTTTCTTGTAGCCCTTGTACTTTGTAATATTTAAAGGGTTTGTAATTATATAATTTTAGGATGTTATGAATTGAGCCAACTGAAATATCACACGCAGAAGCTACTTTTCGTACGGAAGTTGTTGGATTTTTTTCATAATGCAACAAAACTTCTAACTTCTTATCTCCTAAAATAAGAGATCTCCGATTACGACGATTATTTTGTAAAGACCCTGTTTCCTCGAAACGCTTTACAAGCAAAACAAACTGATTTTCATTTGGTGTCGCTCTTTCTGGATATTCTTCTAGGTATTTCAATTTACTTTGTCTTTTATTTCTATTCCACTGATAATAAATGCATAGCATATCCGTCTTCTCGTCTAGCGAATAACGATACATTGCTATACGATATTACTGATCGGTTTTGGAAGAAATACTGAAATTGTCTCGTTATAATGGAAATTAAAAATAAACACTGTGACAGTAATTGACAACATCATCTGATTCGTGTCAATAAGGAATACTTGTAAACACACTGGTACACAATATTCAAATTGTTTCTTCCATTTCTGACCTTGTATGACTTTGAAGGTCATTGTGTAGTATATGGATGAATTCGTCTTGGTACACGCTTTTATACGATATAAAAAAAATATTAGCATCCCATTTAAAAAATTGGAGGTCACCTTCGTTTCTATCAAAATAATACGAATACAACAAAAATGAATATGTCATTATGTTGCGTATAAATAACAGTACTACTTTTCCCTCTTTCATTTTGTTCTAATATTTACTATTTACAAAAAAAATGCTGGCTAGTAATAGCCTGAACACCCTGTATATGTAGCTTACTTGCTATGTTTAAGCTTTTAGTACTTTTTGTTGCTTTTCCTTACTACTATCTATACATTTCAATTATATCTTTTTTTTGTCAGTTTTAGCTTAGAAGCTTTTGTTCATTGTTTTCTTTGCCTTGCCAGTGGCTTTTTCAGTATTTGTGACTTCAATTTCTTCAACTTCGACCTCTTCTTGTGGGTCTGGGATGGGGCTAGTTTCCCTTTCTTCTTCTTTTCCATCTTCATCCCTGGTTCTTGGTTTTTCATTCTCCTCATCTTTTTTCTGGTTCAGCCTTATGATCTCTTCTCTTCTCTGTCTCTGCCTTTCAAATTTTTTTGCCTGTTTTTCCGGGATTATAGCTTGGAAGTGAGGCCCATTGCCCCACCAGTCTTCATCAGGGTCAACGGGGACTTCAGTTTCTCGCCTCCTTTTGGCCCTCTTAATTCTTTCGTCGAAGTTGTTCAACAAATTTCTCTCACTGATTAGTAAGATTATTTGGTCGAGTATTTCGTCATCCGTTTTATTTCTAACGTCCTCTGGGAGCTTGTAGTTCTCCCCCCTTATTCTGTTGGTCATTTTCTTTCTTTGCGTTTCGTGCTCGTAATCGTATCATTCATATATATCCACTCTTGGTGGGTCTTTTACCCATGGCCTTACTCTGGCTGGTGGGATCCTATTCATTATTTTAACTCTTCCCTCCCTGTTGGCCATTCTGAGTTCTCTTTCCTCATTTCTATTTGTGTACCTAAATGATCCATATTGTTCGTCTCTTTTTTGGTATCTTCCTGCTTCGCTTTCGTCGCTTGATCCCCTGTCTCTGGGACCTTGATTTCCTCTTCTTTGCTTCCATTCATTTATCGTGCCTCTCCTTTCTGGTACGTTCAATTTTTCCCATCTTTCCGCTCTACCTCTTGTTTCCTTTCTTAGTTGCGGGAAATCTTTTTCACTTTCTATATCTAGATCGAATTTACGGCCAGTATATTTGTCCCTCAAAATCTCGCGGGCCTGCGAGTACGAGACATTTTTATATGCCATAGTTTTTTTAATCTCGTTCTCTCTTTGGTATATCAAACATTCTCTCGCGTTTGATCTATGTATGCCTCCACAATTTATACATTTTGGTTCCTTCCTACACTCCCCATGGTACTCTTCTGCTCAAATCATACATCTTTTACCTTTAGATCTGCATACGTTTTGCAGGTGCCCAAATCTAAAACATCTGAAACATTGTTTGATGCTCTCAACAAACGGTTCTACTTTCAACCAAACGTGCCCTTGACCTATGTACAGCCTCGTGGGCAGTGAATCCCCTTTGAACGTTAAGAGGACCGCGTCGCTCTCTTCCCATACAGCTTTTCCGTCACGGAGTTTCCTCATTTTTAGTCTTTGGATTTCAAACTCTCCTTGTCCTGGCATTACACACTCTTTTAACTCTTCCAGGGAGCCCTCCCATTCCTTCGTCACTCCTCTCCTGGTTCTCTTTCTTCTTGGCACATACGCTTCAAAGCCTGCGTCTTTCCTTCTTCCGTATTCTATTGTCCTGTTTGCATCTCTTCTTGAATTCATTGTGATCTCTGCCCTTGAAAAGGATACCATCCTTATTTCCGTAATTTTAATACCTAAAATGTTAACAGCATTATAAATCTTTACCAAGTTGTATTTTCTTTTGTTAGACATTTTTTCTTCATTTAGACTTATACATACGGTATACTCGCCACTTTCTAAATCGTCCATGTACATCGCTTCATTTTCGTTTTTACTTTTGTTATATGTATATTCTCTTACCTTGTTTTGTTCGTTATTTATTTTATTTTTCTGTTCGTTTTCCTTGTTCGTTAATCCTTTTGCTTTGCCTGTGTCTTCGATAATCTTAATTTTTTATTTAAGTTCTTATTTTATTCGTGACCCCTTTGTTCTTCGCTTTACTGGCTTTTGTTTTTTCCTTTGTCTCTCCATTTGAAACTTTACCGTTACTTTCGTTGCTACCAACCTTAGGTTTACTTACCTTTCTGCTGCTTTTTATCCGACTTCGAAAAGGAGGAGGATACTCAATTCGATGTGTATATTTTTTTTTTTTTTTTTTTTTATGTATGTTCACCGATTACGCCGAGACGGATGGACCAATCGGAACGAAACCTCTTGCATCTGGTAGAGTATGCCTCCCGATTGGTCCCGTTATAAAAACATTTTACATTTTTTCACTCCGAACGCTTTTTATTGCAAAAAAACGTACTATTTCATGTACGCGCAGCGTACGGTCGCCGATTCCTGCGAGACGGATAGACCAATCGGAACGAAACTTTTTGCGTCTTATAGAGTATAACTCCGCATTGGTCTAGTAAAAAAAATATTTTGCGTTTTTTCATTCCTAATGATTTTTTCTTCTAAATGTATGTTCGCCGATTACTCCGAGACGGATGGACCAATCGGAACGAAACCTTTTGTGTCTGGTAGAGTAAGTCTCCCGATTGGTCCTGTAAAAAAATATTTTGCATTTTTTCATTCCTAACGACATTTTTTTCTAAATGTATGTTCGCCGGTTATTCCGAAACGGATGAAGTAATCGGAACGAAACCTTTTGGATCTTCTAAAGTATGTGTGCAGATTGGTCCCGTTATAAAAACATTTTACATTTTTTCACTCCGAACGCTTTTTATTGCAAAAAAACGCACTACTTCATGTACGCGCAGCATACGGTCGCCGATTACTGCGAGACGAATGGACCAGTCGGATCGAAAATTTTGCATCTTGTAGAGTATATATTCTAATTGGTCCTGCAAAACAATTGTTGTATTTTTTCATTCCTAACGACTTTTATCGCAAAATACGTAATACTTCATTTATATCTTCCGGCGTTTATGCTGCAGGGAATGTACCGATAGCGATGAAACCTTTCACATTTAGTAGGAGGTTTATCCGCGATGATCTGACTTGCAAAAATTTATGAAATTTGTTGTTTATTAACAACTTAAATTCCGTCAATTTTTTTTCGGTTTATGGTTATTAGCTAAGCAACACAAATCTAAAATCACGTTACACTATCCTACAAATACTACTGGTTCCACTAAAAAGTGTGAAATAAAATAATTTTTAACAAAAAAAACATCCGACTTCGAAATGCACTAAAAAGTATAAAATAATTTCTATTTCATTTATACCAATATTCCATAGCTATTAATAATATCTACTTAATCCTTAAATAGGATACCAATTACATTTCAAAGTTTTCGGATGCGGCGCAAAATTAAAATACCCGAACAAACGATGCTGCCAATAACGATTTGATCGCGGTATGGCAAACTTGGTAATTAATAAGACGTAAGAGAAGAATTATAGGTCGGGCTGAAAACATTTGTAATTGTAACGATTATATGAGAAATTGGCAGCAGTCCTGATGTACATGCACTATACTGCAGTTCAAAAGAAATCATACTTAACTCGCGCCGCTCACTAGGTCCAGAGAGATTTTTAATAACGTGTGTTATTCCCCTCTACAGCTTGCTTCTTATTATACTTTGCGAACATATAAATGGTGGGCAGAAATATATGACGTACAATAACTGATAACCGGTGATGATATTGTAAAGTACCACGATACAATGAAATTTCTATCATTTGTTGCAAAAAAAATGATGTGAACGCATAGTAAGAAGCACGCTGTAAAGGGGAATCACACGCACTATTAAAAATTTCCCTAGACTTCAGTAGGCTGTTACGTCGCGAGCGAGTTACGGCGCGCGACGTACAAAAACAGAAAGAAAGCGAGTTTATTAAATTAGAAAATTTGATGATTGATACGGATCAGGACGGTATTATCGCTGCCACCAGTCCCAATCGCGCTCGACGATGTTAGGTCGATAACGATCGGGACAATTTAAAAAGAATCGTTAATTTATAATAGGATTCTGAATTGATTGATTGAGTCCGTCAATGCTCTAGTCCTATACGGGCCCCTCGTGTGAATTCGTGCAGGAAGGTAGGCGTATTAATAAGGAAATGTTAAGGGTGTTTGAATGCAAATGAATAAAATTTAAATATGGGTAAGATGTGTATAATTCTGAGAAAAATAATTACAACAAAATAATTATTTAACAATGTGTACGAGCTGTATGAAATATATAAATAGAGTATTAGAAAATAACAGGTTAGAATGAATATTAGATCAATGTAGTTAATTGGAATGAACTTTTAACAGAAAATTGACAATCCGAAAATTTTGTTTATTATATTTTTCTACGATCCGAAAAAGGACGGTCCCAGTAGGATACTTCCAGGACTAACAGTCTCGTGGGCCGTCTTCACGCTCGTGTAAACGAAAAATGATTTTGTTGATTACCTCGTATCTTATTTTGAACGGAACAATCTAGTTGGATACTTCCGCGACTAACTGTCCCTCAGATTGCCGTTTTGCCCTCACTCGACACCAGATTCGTTGTGTTAACGAAGATATAAAATGTGCAACTCACCAATTCGATGTAATAAAATATTTGCAATAAGATCTGGGTTTTGAATACTGTGATGATGGTCTGAAATCTGGAAAATCGAAGAGAGGAGGAGAACCAATTGCACACGCACTACGCGTTCGCGTTTGAGCCTTCGTTACGGTGTTACGGATACGAAATACAAATACAATATTCGAAATACGACGCGACGCGAAAAGAAATATAATTATTAACGCACGATTTAAAATAGAAAGAAAAAAGGATAGGATATTGAAAAGTGTGAAAGATTTTACATATCCGCTTGAGTCCTTGCCACGAAAATCGCGAACCGAAACACTCTCGACACTCTGCCTCGTTACACGGAGGAACTTGCCGAGCAATCTAATTACGCGATATCGAGACAACTCTGTCTGTTTTAGCACGCGTTCGCGGTAGAGGTTGCCGTTATGTTGTAGTGCGGATTCCACCACCGGAAATTGCGTACTTCCTTATTATCTTTTACAATAATAAGGAGAATAATTTTACACTGTGATTTAAGATAAATCAATGAACAATCGATATATTCTGAAGGTTGTTATACAATTGTTGGCGTGTGTTAGTTTAAGAATACTGACGAAGTGGATAGCTCTGAGATTCCACAAGAAGTGTCTGATGTCTTGATCTCTCGCTTTAAGTTGTCAATTCTCCCTCTCCTGAGTCCTACGAACGGTCAGCAAGGAGCCGCAGGGAGGTAGTCCAACGAGGGAGGTGTCACGAAAAGTTGGCCAATTAGCAAACGTTTGGAGTTTTGCTGATGGTCATAGGCTGAACGATTTGGCAAATCACCTCGTTGGACATTTCCCATGTAGGCTAGCCGATAACCCAGCAGCTGTGATGCATGTGGAGTCGTATAGTTAGATAGGATCGGTTTACCCCAGGTATGAGCGACTGATGGCTCAGGTATAGGCTGTGTGCCAGATGCGAGCGACTGCGGGCTCTGATGGTCCGGGTGACCGTGGTACCTGGGACCGACAACTTGACTGCGCAGACACATGCATCCCATGGGGTCCGTTTAGTACACGGAAGAGGAAGGTAAAGCGTTAAAGTAAAGCGATTGGTAAGACCTCGTAAAAGATTGTAAACTGCTCGTCGTGAGCGTTTGTGGACAATGCGAAATAAACGTTCTGACTTTACTGGCCTTGTTCTGTAGAAGGTCTGTTTTCTGTTGGACCTTTTGAAGCTTTATAGTGATTGATTCGAAACGTGACAAAATACTACTCCGACCAGCTTAGAAAGATTTCTAGTAATTAAACAATGTGCTGTTGAACATGATTGACCGTGCTTCTAAATTGGTATAATATCCGTTAGCTATTAAGAATTTAGACCCTGTGACTTTACAGGGTAAGAATGCCGGGGCAAAAAATAGGTTGTGAGGTTCAAATCGTTTATTGCTATCGATAGTAAAGTTCGTACTATTGACGGAGTATGAATCTTCCTGCTTTGTCTATTAACTATACAATGCCGCGAAACACTGTCTCCACGCGAACACGGGCTCCCCAACACACACCTTGTGATTTTTCGACGCAGAGTGATTTGCCTCAGTCAAGCGATCGTATCTCAGGGTTCGACCCGCGATCATGGGCCCAAAGTGGGGACATCATTTGGCAAATCGGGGTACGTGTCGAAGGGGAGAGCCCGCGCGTATTGGTTTCGTCTAGGCGCGTTTCCCGAGTTCTCATCCCTCCCTGACCTTCCTCTGACTCTGTCTAATAGTTGACCATCTTTCTCTTTTACCCCTACAGCGCTTCATGAATTTTGTGCGTCGCAATTTCTATGCCTTCTAGAATCTTTTAAATGCTTTAATTTAATCCCATTCGGTTTCAATTAATTAACGAAGTCTGTACGAACGAATCTCTGGTGTCGATTAACATTTTATTTATGTCAATTACTATAATATTCGCGTAATAATAGTATTAGGGCTTTTTGATTCATTCGAGGTATTTTTATAATCGATGTTTGTTTATTACACGCGTTTCCCGGCTTCCGTGACAAAGAGATTGATGTTTTAATTTCAATTAGTTTCGTGAACATTTTATTCGCGTTTTCATAAGTTCGCGCATATCGAATAATATACATATATCCGTTAACATGTTCTTGGAATTCGTTCCAGAACATTGCTTGGCAGTTTTTGTTGCCTATCTGTGACAATACGCGTTTACGATCCCCGTCGACCGTTGTCTCGAACGTTCCTAAACGTTCGTCGACGTTTTCAAACTCTCAGTGGTTGTCACGCAAACCTCGCTTTTCATTCCATTCAGATCATTTTATAATATTTCAAACAAATCACTCTCATTCTTTATGGCACTCATTCTCCCGTGGAAGGAACGGCTGACGCATGCTTTACAGGTATGAGAGGTATCCGCTTGTAAAATAGGGCGAAAATCGCGTTTTCTTTATTCTGCGCAGTTAAGCTGGGATTCCTCCGTGTGCGTCGCACTGCTTAACCGCGCGGCGAAGGATGTTTATGATACCTCTCCTTGACCTCAACGGTTTCGAATTTCTGTACATTTCCAAACGTAGTTCCAACGGCAATCGTCCCAAGGAAGATTAGTTTATATTATTTGAAAGAGCCAAATATAGCCTTCTTTGTGTTCCTCGCCTGGGATACTTCCAAGTGCGTCGCACCGGCGAGGCACACAAATTAGGTATACTGGAAAGTAGCTATTGAAATGAAATAAAAGAGTAAAAGGAAAAGAAAGGTCAATTTAAATCTCAAACTCCTTTCTCGTGTTCTCGTGTGGAATACCTTCACGTGCATACGCACCCGACGAAGAAGCACGAGATCGGAGGAGCGCGAACAGAAACGGAAAATTTAGAAAAATCAGGCCCTTCCTTGCATCCCTCACGTGGAATACTTTCAAGTGCTACACACCCGATGAGGAACGCAAGGTCGGGTTGATGAAAATCCAGCCCGGACGTAACAAGGCCACTAGCTGCGCAAGTTAAGTACGGTCACTCGTGAACTGCAGTATAGTTAATTCGCAATGGGTTTGTTGGTTCCCGTTGAATATTGTTTACTTGAAACTATCAAATAGGTGATTTATCATAGGTTGCCGACGCCGGAGTTAGGATCTTCCTAGTAGAGGAAAAGTTTTTAATTTTGCGCCGCCTCCGAAAATTTTGAAATGTAATTGGTATCCTATTTAAGGATTAAGTAGATATTATTAATAGCTATGGAATATTGGTATAAATGAAATAGAAATTATTTTATACTTTTTAGTGCATTTCGAAGTCGGATGTTTTTTTTGTTAAAATTATTTTATAATCTCCTCCCATTGGTCTAGTTCCATGGTTTCCAGGGTTTTCTTTTCTTCTTCAGTGTTACCAACCTGTTTTTCCATTGTCGCTTTTCCCTCCTCTTCCTCTGGGGAGTCCTCTCTATATTTTCTTTTGTTTAGCTTCCCGCCAATTTTTTCTTGGACTTGGTTATTTTCGTTATTTATTTTATCTTGTTTCTTGTTATTGTCTTCATTTCTTTCTTTGATTCTTAGCTCGTCGTCATCGTCAAATCGGGTTAGCGGGGGCGGCCAGTCATAACCCTTTTCCTCCGTCCTAACCTGGTCGTCCACTTTTCTTTATCACATATTATTTCACTTATTCTTTATGTTAGGGTTATAATTTATTGTCTCTTGTTAATAAAGTCTATACAAATGTTCGTTTATCTTTGCTCTACTTATTTATTGTCAATTTTTCTCGATTTACCGCAACCTCTCCTCAATCACATCCGCTCTCTGTCACGGTCCACGCGAAACTTCAACATCATAGATTAAACATGAAGATCGATGCAAAAATCCACTAGGTTCATGAACACGCGCATAGGCACCGACGAAAATTTAAAAAACCGTTGGAAGCAAGTGGAAGCACTCCAAAAAGTACGTTACTGTATTGGAGCTACCGAGTGAAACGGAGCGAAAAGTTCTCTCAGAAAAAAAAGGCGAAGAAAAGTAAATAAGGAAGAAATTGTGAAGAAAGTGAAGAGTTATAAAGAAAAGTAAGCGTTATATAAATTAAAATTCAGAAAAATAAATATTAAATATGATAATAATTTATAGAAAAAGAAAAAATGCGTGCACCAGTGGCCATTGTCGATGCCTTGTGCATATTAGACTCTTGCATCGCGTTTCAACACATTTTTACCCTACGGAAAAAAGAATGTGTTTCACCTGTGCCAGAAGAATCCAACCAGAAGCCCGTAACCAATGGATAAATTAGGGTACTCATCATTTTATAATTAAGGAGTACGGCATGCTACAAACCCGCTGCAGGGTATGTGATTGGGAGTACGCGGACTTCCAACCCGCAATAGCCTGCGACAAATGTCTATCGGCCATCAGGAAAATGGATGAAGAGGACAAAGAAGTTTTCCTGGAGGGTACACTCTTCCCCTCCGAAGAGTGTAACTTAATATACTTAAATAATCTATTTTGGCAGCACTAAAAATAACTATCATTGTGATATATATGTACTTACCTAGAAAAAAAAAAAAGAAAAGAAAAGGTAATTGTAGACCGTTAGACTATTTTACAATGTCACAGCGGGCATTGGAGCGACGAGGGCCTGCCGTAGCAGCAGTAAAAACCAAGGAACCATTACTTGCTAATTTTTACCAGCTGGTCAGCACCTTGAGCACAGGATTAGGGTAGCCTTAGTTTATTTCGCATGTGATTTAAAGTCGAGGCGATTCTTGAATTTATTACTGGCTACAGAAATTAGCAGAAGGCCGAGTCTCCCGAGTGGCCGTGCAACGGTACCAGCCGAATGACCGCTGGCGGGGAAATGGGTTTTTCCTAGTTTTGAAAACCACCCCTTCGCCCACTCTCCATCGAGACTCTTCCCCACCTTTTGGGGTACCAGATATATAGGGTTAGACACCGGCCAACGCTGTCTGTATTTTTGTGAACGTCTACCACTCGTCGAATTTAATAAAGAATTAGCCTGACAGATTTGAAAGTGTTTTCCTCCTTCACGAATTAGTCTACATAATATATAATTAAAGTATAATTTCATCACTACAAAAGCATTCATTTATTCAATGAGAATCCTTAACCGCCATTATGGTCTTTCCTAAAAGAGGAAAGACAGAGAAAGAAGGATAAAGAAAGAAAGAAGGCGTAAAGCGCCAGCTAGGCGAACGCCATATTTATTTTCAAAATTTTCAACTGCAAAAATGGTTCGACATGCAGGCAAACGCCAACAATTAAAACGCTTAAAAAAAGCATTAAAACGACTAAATGAGGTACAAGTATACTTTTTATTTATTCAATAATTTTACTAATTATTCCAAATATTCTCCAAAGGCTCCAACACAACATAAGGAAAACCAAGAAGTAGACACGCCATGGAGGTTAACCCTCATTGATATCCCGGAACTAAATTGGAAAATCTTCAAAAAATTAAACAAAACGGATCCAAGAAGACGACATGCAAGGATCCTCAAATATTTCGGAAGACTGGCCGCATTCCCCAGGAATGACAAAGAAAAATGCCAATGTTACATCTGCCAACAACAACGATCAACAGAAGAGTCTCTTGAGGACAAGAGACCAACACAGGGGGAAGGCTGTAACATCCCGCAAGAGGAAGAATAAATAAGAAGAAATTTCATAATCAGTATTTATTAAAATATTTATTTATTTTTCGTTTTTATATAATTAGAAATTGTAACAGTTCGTTTTTTTTATTATTATTGTACGAGTCTGATTCAAATCAATAATTATATTTATATTCAATAACTAAGGAAAAATCTTGTATTTATTAATATTTATATTTAACAAAAAATTTTTTATACTCCAAAAATATATATCGATAATTATGGCGTCGATAAAACTACCGCGCCGATAAAAGATCGACACAGCGCAGCGCAGCACGCGGAATAGATAGAAATAGCAACAGCGCGTAGAAAGAGATAGAAACAGAGCGCAGAATAGAAAGAGATAGCAACTATGCGTAAACAGAGATAGCGATACGTGCGGAGTCACGTACGCGCAGGTCAAAGTCCGAACACTTCCGGTATCAAAAGTACATATAGAAAAAACTGCTACATCAGCAGTTCTGTGATATAAATACGAGCGTGCCGTGCAGAGCTATTTCACTTAGATTCTGATCGTAGTCCGACACGGGTCTATGGTACGATTTTTATTTAGAATTCAGTAACATTAGATTCTTTTGTTGGCAAGGCGGCAAAGGTTCCGCGTCGGACCCGGATCGCTCAACTACCGGTTCACAGCGGTTCTCCTGCGTGTCAGGTTCGCAACCAAGCTTAACGAGCGAGCAAAAGCAGAAGCTCCTTAGGTGCGGCCTACCAGTACACTGGCTCTAGAGCGACGATACCGTCTTGCAGTGTTCGCTACCAAGCTGAACGAGCGAGCGAAAGCAGAAGCTCCTTGGATGCGGCCTATCAGTGACGGCTAATTTGCCCAGAAATCGTACTGCGGCCGAACGTACTGCCCGAACGTACTGCTAGCTGCTACAGTGTCAGAACGGATCCTAGCCAATTTTCCGACAATCAATCATTTTATTTAAATTATAAATTCAAGTTATAGATTTAAAGTTTGATAATCGTATCTAGAGCCACGTTCACTAATTAATTTATTTTTCTTTGTATTTTATTTTAGGACAAATTACTTTGTAACTAATAATCTGATTTTCTTCCATTGTATTTCAAATTTTAGCACAAACGCGATTGTTATTTTCTTTGTATTTTCTTTGTATTTTCTAATCCAGGGCATACTCACTGTACTCAACTAATACAATTATTTTCTTTTTGTATTTCGAAAACAGGGCGCAACCTTTGTTAATTAATTACATGAATTCATTATATTATTTAATTATATTCAATACTTTTTTATATTACTTATGTTACGTCCGGGTTAAATTTCCATAACCCATTGCGTTTTCCGTCCGGTGCGCTGCACTTGGAAGAAATTCCCCTACGGGAGGCGCAAGGAAGGGCATTTTTTATCCGACTTCGAAAAGGAGGAGGATACTCAATTCGATCAGTATATTTTTTTTCTTTTTTTTTTTCTGGCTTTGTTCACCGATTACTCCGAGACGGATGGACCAATTGGAACTAAACTTTTTGCATCTTGTAGGATATGTCTTCCGATTGGTCCCGTTATAAAAACATTCTATATTTTTTCATTCCGAACGGTTTTTATTGCAAAAAAACGGGAAGTTTCTAATCTCAACATAGAATGACTTCAATGATCCTTTAATATATTGTCGGGGGCATGATTCTGAATAACTTTTCATTATGTATAATGAACGGAAACCTTTAGTTTTCGAGATATTCGTGAAAAACTATTGTGATTTTCTCTGCCTTTGTTCGCCGATTATTCTGAGACGGATGGACCAATTGGAACGAAATATTTTGTATCTTCTAAAGTATGTCTCCCCATTGGTCCCGTTAAAAAAACATTCTACATTTTTCATTCCGAACGGTTTTTATTGCAAAAACGTACTATTTCATGTACGTGTGGTGTATGTTCACCAGTTATTCTGAGACGGATGGACCAATCGGAATGAAACTTTTTGCATCTTGTACAGTACAATTCCCCATTGGTCCCGCAAAAAAAAAATATTAGCATTTTTTTATTCCTATCGACTTTTTTTTCTAAATGTACGTTCGCTGATTACTCCGAGACGGATAGACCAATCGGAATGAAATCTTTTGCGTCTTGTAGGATATGTCTTCCGATTGGTCCCGTTATAAAAACATTTCGCATTTTTTTATTCCGAACGGTATTCATTACTGCAAAATACGTTCTGGTTCAAGTAATGCACCGATTGCGATGAGAGTTTTCACATTTCGTAGATCATTCCACGATGATTCCATTTCCCAAAATTTATGTAACTTCTTATTGTTAATAACTATTATTATTATAATAAAAAGCCTATTCTTTAGGGTTACGCTCCAAGGAATATACCGATCGCAATTTTTCAAAGTTGTCCCTGCAAGTAAACTTCGTTTCTTTACCAATTGGTTGCTAATACGGTATCCTTCGAATACTGCTCGTTCCACTAAAAAGTGTGAAATAAAATAATTTTTAACAAAAAAAAAATCCGACTTCGAAATGCACTAAAAAGTATAAAATAATTTCTATTTCATTTATATCGGTATTCCACAGCTATTATTAGCTGTGACGTCACAAACGTCTTGACTGCGTAGCAAACGGTCGTTGTTACGACTACTTTTTGTTTAAAGTTAGCTGCATAATGAATAAGTAAACTTATGTTTACTGTACGTCTACAGTATTATGTTTACTGTTATTATATTTCAGATGAAAAAAGTAAGCAAAAAATGCTATACGGTGATCGCCGTGGAGGTAGAAGAGGAAAGAGGGTCGGTAGGAGGTGGCGGCGGCGGGCGGCCTATTATTGTTAACATATAGTAAAAATATATATATGTATAAATAAACATTATAAATCATTACATTTCTTTATTTCTTATTCCCTTCTTGAAATTATTATGTTATGTAGTTTTCATTCCTATAAGTTTCATGGTCGCGTACTTACGTTATGTGTATTATTTCATTCATTCTACCCCTACCAGCATCACGAATCCGTCGTTCTTTGATGTTTCCGAACATAGAAAAGGATAACGCAAGAAGGATAAACAAGGAGAGAAAGACTTGCAAGCATAACATTTAACCCAAAATTATGCTACTAAATGTTGACCGATTTATATTGTGTTTAGCTCATTTTAATCAGAAAAATCTTCTGCACATGATAGTGAAATTTTTATTAATAAAAGGACAAAATAAAAAACTTTATTCTGTGCATTAGTATGGTCACATTGACATGGGGCATTTAAATGAAGGCAATAAATCCCGGTTTCAGTTTCTCTTTCGTCTTTAGCTACTGACTGTTTCTAATCAGTGTTTATTGACTAGACAATTAAATTCGAAAAATGATTCTCCTATTCCATAACAGTTGTGAAGTGGACCGGCAATAGTTACATTTATCAAGTTTTCACTGTATATGGTGCAAGTTTTATAATTCATTTTTCTGGCATATCATTTCAAGTATTCTATCTGCAATTTCATTGATAAAAAAACATGATTATAAATATGAATAAAAAAGTTTTATGGTTGCACACATTAGTATATGTATTGTTTCATTCTCGGATCTCTTTCTCTCGAGCGCACTATTCTTTTCTATGTCTGGCAGGAATCAAAATCGGTTCGAGACTGTTACAATTGTAACAGATGTGGCAACACCGTGACAGAAGTCTTAATACGTTACGGCAACTATGCCTTACATTTATCGTCTGATTTATCGAATTTACATTTATCGACTGATTTGTGTTTTTATCGACCCTGATGATAACGTGGTCAAATATACCATCAATGCCTCTGACGGAGAATCAGTGAACTATTCTTATGTCTATTTGACGTCTGATGCGTGCAAATCGTAGATGCCATTTTACGTCTTCCAGAAGTGATAAATTGTGAAAAATCGAATTTCAGTGATATTGTTCTAGTTCAAGGAAAGTTGGTCAGCTCTGTTATCAGTAAAAAAACGATTAAATTGTCCAATATTCGCTAAAATGTAGCCAAACACAGCATTCGGCAGCCATGTTGTTTGCTTACAACAGCGTCTGTCTCAATCGTACAGTTTCGAAAATTCCATTTTTCTCAAAGTATGGTGTTTATTAGCGTTAAAGCGGACCTGACCGACCTGTAGCAAAGTCTACCCGTGTGTGGTGTACCCGCGAAAATTCCATTTATGCAATTATCGAGACGAAAAATGGAATCTACGAAATCGAGTGTCTCTCTCACACATGAAAAAGAGGAAACCAATTTATCCAATCAATTCAAGATCAATTAACATAAAATAATTTTTAACAAAATAAAATCCGACTTCGAAATGCACTAAAAAGTGTAAAATGATTTCTATTTCATTTATACCAATATTCCATAGCTATTAATAATATCTACTTAATCGTTAACCAGGATACCAAATACATTTCAAAGTTTTCGGAGGCGGCGCAAAATTAAAAATACCCGAATATACGATCCTACCAATAACGATTTGAATGCGGTATGGCAAACTTGGTAATTAATAAGTCGTAAGAAAGCAAAGTCGAAACGTTATAGATACGGCAGAAAACATTTGTAGTTGTAACGATTGTATCAGAAGTTAGTAGAACTTCTGATGTACACGTATACTGTAATTCACGAGAGACCATATTTAACTCACGCAGCTCACTAGGTCCAGGGACATTTTTAATAACCTGTGTGATTCCCCTCTACAGCTTGCTAGGTACATTGCGATCATATAAATGGCCAACAGAAATATATGACGTACGATAACTGATAACCGATGATGATATAGTAAAGATATGCGATACACGTCATTAAAAATGTCCCTAAAGCTAGTGAACTGTGCGAGTTAAGTGTGGTCTCTCGTGAACTGCAGTATAGTTAATCCGCAATAGGTATGTTGATTCCCGTTGAATGTTGTTTACTTGAAATTATCAAATGGGTCATTTGTCATAGGTTGCCAACGCCTGAACTAGGATCTTCCTAGTATGTTGGCGAAATTCCCCAAGTCTACGCAGAACGCCGAAGTTGGCAACGAAAGTATTTCGTCGGTGCGTCGTTACCGATAGCGGCAGCACCTCTCGGGCCCACTTTGTCCACGCGGAACCGGCAGGATCGACGCCATGATTGATTTCCTTCTTCTTGATCGATCATTCGATGTGTAACGACGTGTTCGCAGATCTCGCTGTTCGATCAAGTTTCTTGTACACACGTCGCGTAATTGTTCTGACCGCGCTGTGTAGTATCCATTTCAGTCCTCGCTTAAATTAGTGTCGTCGTAGATTAAGTGCAATTTACTGTACATACTCTTATTTGTTTTTGTGATTTGGGAACACTCTGTAAACGCTTTTGTAAATATATTTCTTTTCTGTGTGCAATAAACTCTGTGTTCGCAACAAAGAGGGTGCTTCTTTCGCTGACCTCTCCAGACTCGCATTTTCCGCAACATAGCAGAAGAAAAGTTTTTAATTTTGCGCCCCCTCCGAAAACTTTGAAATGTATTTAGTATTCTATTTAACGATTAAGTAGATGTTATTAATAGCTATGGAATATTGGTATAAATGAAATAGAAATTATTTTACACTTTTTAGTACATTCCGAAGTCGGATTTTTTTTTGTTAAAAATTATTTTATTTCACACTTTTTAGTGGAACGTGTAGTATTTGTAGCTCGGAGTACCCTATCCCCCGCAAGGGAGCGGGGAACCAGGACGACCTTCGGTCGATCCAGGCTGAGCCCCAACCGAGCGCGTCTCCGGGTGGCGGATAGGAGGACGGCCGGGTGCGTGAAGTGCGCCTCAAGTACCGTAGAACGGCTCACCTCAGGTGACCGGGATACGGGGAAGATGTGCCCACGGACTGCCCCGGCCAACGGGTGCTATAAGGGACCCCTGAGGGCCTAAAAACCTTTGGAGGGGAACTAAAGCCACGTCGCGGACCAGCTCTCCAAGCTAAGGTGTAAGCAATCGTGCCGAGAGCTGGATGGCACCGGGGTAATGGTGTCAGGAACGATGCCCTTAGGGTATCAGGCGCCCCTCCATTGTATCCAGGCTTACCCGTCTAAGCGGGCTCTGTAGAGGCGGACCTATATTTCCCGACTACTCGTGGGACACATATCGACGATTTAAACAAAAATAAAGAAAACAACACACAGACAGACACGGGCACGAACACAAACACAAACACAAACACAAACACAAACACAAACACAAACCCACCCGGAAGCGGGCCGGTTGAGGAGGCAAGGGATCCAAGTTTGGGGACAACCTCCGAAACATCGCTGACGGGCGTTCCAGGGGAGAGCACGTTTGCGACAGGCGAAGTTACAACCTTGCCAGCCCTGGACATGCTCACCCTCAATGAGGAGTCTTCCTCTGGTGCGACCGGGGCCGATCAGGGAGAAATCCCGGATCTGGACCCGGTAGCATGGAAGAAGGTGAAACGTTGTAGGGCAGCCAAGAAGAGGGCCCGGAGGACGCTTTTAGCGCTGCTAGGGAACTCCGACAGGACTGCCACCACGGACACAACACGCAAGGCTGGGGTGGCCCGACGACGGCTGCTGCGAAGGGAGGCCCGGTAATCGGGCAACCCTTCGCAGGGACGTCGCAGGCGGGCGGCAAGGAGGCGGATGGTAAAGGGCTCAAAAGGTCCCGACCATCCGGTTCCCCAAACACCCAACCATGCACCAAAAAACGGAAAAGGATCTTTCCTTCGCCAAATTAGCTTTAGGGAGGCGCTGACGACGGAGAGGAGGCTGGCAATTGCGTCGGCCAACTATACGGATTCAACCCTCACTGAGGCGCAGGCTTCCGCCATCGAGCAGGCGATCGTGAGAGCGCTTTATGGGCTCCACATGGGGGGCACCATGCCGCGCTTCAACGAGTGCCGGTTCGAAGGAGGCCTGGTCTTAGTGACCTGCTCGGACACCGGAGCGGTGGAGTGGCTGAGGGCCACTGCCGCCAGCATTAAGCCTTGGGAGGGAGCGGACCTCCAGGTGATGGGTGGCCAGCACCTCCCGAGGCTTAACCCCTAGGCTACTGTGGGCGCCTATAGGCGCTTAGAAATTTTGCGTTTGTGACACTGAGAGCGCCTATAGACGCTTATCCCACTGTGGTCGTCTGAGACTGAGGGCGCCTAAAGGCGCTCGATGCAGTTTGGTTTCCTGGCACGGAAGGCGCCTATAGGCGCCCTGAAAATTTTATCGATAATTATTCTGGTAGATCTTATCTCAGCTAGACGAAGGTGAATGCTAGTTTCGCTGTTACATATTCCATTAATCACATGTTATTTAAATATGTAGGCGATGCGTAATAACCCAAAATATGTTAGGCAACGCGTATAATTCCGAGTATTGTAAGACGATACTCCGCTGTCGAGCTGTGACTTCGAATTCCAGCAATTGCGACCGTCCGATGTTGGCGGTTATATTTCCTGAGAAAAAGGGAAAGTAGTGGGACTGGAGGCACGTGTTCCGTTATTCGCATCGTCCGGGGCAGTCACTAAACAAATTCTGAAGACATCAATTCGTACCGTGGTAATTGTTCTCGCCTCATCGAATCGTCCCATATCGCTTCTCATTTCACAAATAGTTTATTTATATTTTACAGTTACTTTTTTGTTTTGTCCCTAAATGAAACATCGGAATAAGAAAATGAGCACAAAAACATGCAAACGTGATATACGAGATATTTGTGATTCTGAGGAACCAAGTGATTTTGAAATGCCTGTTCCTTTTTATAAGCGTAAATTTAAAAAACGTCGCCTTGTATCCTCTTCGTCGGAATCAGAAGATAAAAGCACAAAAGCTGCATCAAAGCAAACAAAATGTAAAACCTCATTTTCCTGGACACAAAGAGGTTTTCAACCTATAATTCATAAATTTGATGACGAGAATAGTGGAATCAAAACAAATATAAATGGGCAATCATCTATTCTTGAAATATTTCAAATTTTCTTTTCGGAAGAACTGATGGAATTCATTGTCGAACAAAGTAACAAATATTCTGAAAATACTACAAGAGGCGATATATTTAATTCTAATGCAACCACTGTTCCCGAAATGTATAATTTTTTGGCCGTCACCATGCTAATGGCACGAATACATAAGATATCTATATCAGAATATTGGTGTAAAGATAAGCTGATAAGAACAGAATCGTTTTGAGAAATAATATCAAGGGATCGATATACACTATTACTAAAAAACATGCATTTTTGTGATAACAACATTACAAATCAGGATCCAATTATGAAAATACGCTATATCGTTGAAAAATTAAGAACATCCTTTAAAAATGCATTTTATCCTTATGAAAAATTATGTATAGATGAAAGTTTGTTACTGTTTAAAGGAAGATGTTATTTCAAACAATATGTACCGTCAAAAAGAAGCAGGTTTGGGATAAAATCCTTTGTCTTGTGTGATAGTAAGACTGGCTATATTCAAGATTTACTTGTATATTCTGGGGCAAACATGATAATTTCTAAAGATATACCATCAAAATCGATAGGAAAGTCCGGACAGATAGTAATGACACTTCTGGAACCATATCTTGGAAAAGGTCACACACTCGTGACCGATAATTGGTACAGCAGTCCCAGTTTATTCCTCGAGTTACATAAAAACTTAACCAACGCATATGGAACGGTAAGAAAAAACAGGTTGGGTATACCAGAATTGAATAAAAAGATTAACAAAGGTGAATGTGAATTTCGTTCAACAAAAAATATATTAGCCTTGAAATAGATGGACAAAAGGGAAGTGTGGATGATTTCCACCTATCATTCTCCCAATATGATTGATACAAATAAGATACATTATCTAACAAAAGAAAAAATATTCAAACCACAATGTGTAATTGATTACAATAACACAATGGGGGCGGTTGACAAAGTTGATCAGATTTTGTATAGCTTAAATTTTACCAGAAAATGTTTAAAATGGTACAAAAAATTTTTCTTTCATTTATTAGATTTAGCTATATATGTATAATACATTTATTTTATACAAGTATTTAACTGGAAGAAACTTATCTTTTTCTAAATTTCATTTACATTTAATAAAACAAGTTTTACACAAATACCGCTCAGGTAGAATACATGAATGTAAATCAAAAGGTGCAAATCCTAATAATGAACCTTTTCGTTTGACACAAAGGCATTTTCCGTCTCCATACGTAAAAAATGCAGCAATTCGGAAAAACGCAAGACGCAAATGTGTAGTGTGTCGAAAACATAACAAAAGAAGTGAGACACATTACGAATGTAAGAAATGTGATGTAGGATTATGTATTTATCCATGTTTCGAATTGTATCACACTTTACCAGATTACTAGATATATTGTAAAAAAAAATAATATTGGTTTAATGTAGTAAAATTCAGTTTTTTGATTATTGAAACATGTTTTCGCAAAAATGCATCCCTACCCAAAATTTCGCCGTTTTCGGCGTACGTCATAACTGAATTCCTACCGTATGGGACGGCCGGTGCGTCTCAAAGTCTGCCGTAGTCTAGGGGTTAAAAGGATAGTAACAGTCATCCCCGGCCCTCCGGTGGCGACGGAGGCCATACTCAGGCTGCCAGATCCTCTCAAGGACCGAAGGCCGCCGAAACGCAACCTTCGACCAGTGGGAGCATTCCCAAGGCAGGAATGTCAAGAGGAAGGCCAACCACGGCGGAGGCGACAAAAAGGACCGGGTTTCTGTAGATAAGAGAGATAGTTTCTGTAGATAAGAGAGAGGTTCTGTAGGTAAGAGAGAGACGGGCCCTGGTAGGGGCCCCCCTCAAAAGTAGCTGCCATGGGCCCCGGCCAGAAACCAATCCCACCTACTTTGACTAAGCGAAACCGGACCACATCTGACACCAACAAGGTGCCAGACCGTACCAAGTTCTCGCAGATTAACCGGCAACATTGCAAGGCGGCAACGGACATTCACCTGTGTCACCTAACGATGGGGCAGACAAATATAGCCCTCATACAAGAACCTTGGATCCACAAGGAATGTGTAGGGGGGCTCAATACGGGGTGCGGCTCACTCTACTATGATGCCACATCCACAAGGCCCAGGGCTTGCATCTTCGTCAAGAAGGAGATAGCGGCCCTGAAACTTAACGAATTCTGCACAGCTGATCTCTCAGCGGTTAAGGTTAAACTTAACCTCGGTGGGAATACGTCAGAGCTGATGGTTTGCTCGGCGTACCTTCCGTATGATTCAGTGGACCCTCCACCTACGAGGGGATTCGGGGCACTGATAGACCACTGTGTTGTCACCGGTCTGCATCTGGTGATCGGCTACGATGCCAACTCGCATCACACCGTATAGTACAATACCAACACCAATGGCAGAGGCACAGCAACCTCGCCACCACGGGTCTGGAGATCCTCAACATAGACTCCGCCCCTAACTTTGTTACCTCCCGTAGACAGAAGGTAATTGATCTGACCCTGGGCTCCGCAAAGGTGGCACAGGTCGTCAAACATTGGCAAGTTCGGGACGAGAGCACACTCTCGGATCATCGCCTTATTACTTTTAACCTAATAGGTGACAGGGGAGGCGGCACTGGCGAGGCTTACAGGAACCCAAAGGCCACCAACTGGGCACTCTATAAAGAGGGCCTGAAGAGGAGGCTGAGGAGGCTAAAGGGGCACTGTCAGCGTCCTAGGACCGTAGGCGAAATTGACCAAGCGGTGAAGCACTTGAGCTCCGCCATCACTCAAGCCTACGAGGCTGCCTGCCCTGCCAGAACCAGAAACAGTAACAAAAGGGTCCCCTGGTGGAACAAGAAATTGGACCAAGCCAGGAAGGACACCCGTAGACTACTGAATAAAGCCATGAAGGCCAATACAGAGCCAGCAAGGGACAACTACAAAAGGTCCCAGCAAGCTTACAAAAAGTTAATAAGAACCAGCAAGAGGACGGCCTGGAAGACCTTCTGCAAAGAGACCGAGGTGCTTCTGACGAACAATCAAAGAGAAACGCTAGAACACCTGATCTAGACACATTTCCCGGGCTCAGTAGCGGAGGGTCGGGGGCGGATTCGCAGAGACATCGCGTACACCGGCTCCGCTCCAGCAGACTGGAGAATAGCTGAGAAGGTGATCAACAGGGTGAAGTGGGCGCCATCGGCTCCGTTAAGAGATTCAAGAGCCTAGGCACAGATGGGATCTTTCCAGCACTCCTTCAGGAGGGCGGAGAGGACCTGTACAGAGGCCCGGGTGAAATCTTCAAATCCTACCTAGCGAAGGGTTATGTATCCAAAGCCTGAAGATACTCCAAGGTAGTGTTCATCCCGAAACCAAGGAGGGACAATTACGACCATGCTAAGTCATACAGACCCATCAGCTTCACCTCTTTCCTGCTTAAAACGCTGGAGAGGCTGGTTGACAGGTACATCAGATATGAGGTCTTGGTCAGCAAATCGCTCCACCCCTCTCAACACGCCTTTCAAGACGGCAAATCCACCGAGACGGCACTTCATAACCTGGTAGGTTTCATCGAAGGTGTACTACCGAGCGGTGAATCCGCCCTCTGCATCTTCCTCGACATCGAGGGGGCGTTTGACAACACTCCTCATGATGCCATACAGGAAGCTGCGAGGAGATACAATATTGAGGATCCCGTCGTAAGATGGATCCACAATATGCTGACGAATAGAACAGCCACAGCAAGCCCAGGGTAGGAAACGGTGAGGGCCGACGTCGTGAGGGGCTGCCCGCAAGGAGGAGTCCCTGTCCCCCCTGCTATGGACCCTTGTAGTTGACGAACTCATACGTATACTCACTACAGAAGGCTTTGAGGTTCAGGGCTACGACGACGACTTTTCAGTCACGGTCACAGGCAGACACCCGCTGGAATTAGCGAGGAGATTGCCAAAGGCAATCACACTCGTGGAATCTTGATGTCGGTCACACTCGCTCTCGGTTAACCCGAGCAAAACGGAGTTGGTCCTATTCACAAAAAGACAACGCTTTTATTTTAAGGCTCCTCATCTTTTTGGGACGCAACTACAACTCACAGATGAGGTTAACATACCTAGTTGGTCAGGTGAATATACCAGGCCATCCTTGAACCTATCATAACATACGCCTCGATTGTGTGGTGGACCTCCATGAAGAGGGGAGCACACAGGAGGACCATAGAGAGAATATATCGAATAGCGCTGCTGGGGATAACAGGTGCGCTCCCAACCACGCCCACTACGGCGATGGGTGTACTGTTCGATATCAAGCCACCCCAGCTAGTAGTGATGGCTGCGGCTTGGAGAGCAGCCATCCGCCTCCATCAAGCTGAAGAATGGTCTCCGGCGAGCGGCGGGCGCACCGCGATCCTCAGGGAGTTGGAGTCGGAGCTAATTCTGACCCACGATAGAGACCGCTGCAAGACGGAGTACCTCTTCAGACACGAATATGATATAATCCTCCCTGATAGGGAAAAATGGCTGGAGGATCCAAACGGCATTCTGACTCCGGGGGAGCTTGTCTGGTTTACAGACGGCTCCGGCACCGGAGCCGGGATATCGGGGGAGAGCCCAAGAGTCGGAATAACCCACAAGCTGGGTCACCACGTTACGGTCTTCCAAGCAGAAGTGTTTGCCATCTGAGCCTGCGCCAAATACAATTTGGACAGGGCTCATTCCGGAAAACACATTTATATTTGCAGTGACAGCCTTGCTGTGCTTAGAGCCCTCCACAAAGTGGAGATTGGGTCGAAGCTAGTCAGGGATTGTGCACTGACTTTGAGGCGGCTATCTCTGAATAACAGAGTCAAGCTGCTATGGGTAGCAGGTCACGCTGGTATCACAGGTAACGAGAGGGCTAATGAACTGGCGCGACTAGGGGCGACAAGCTCCCAGCCATGCCATGTGTACCCTATTAGTGTCACAACCTGTGCGTTAAAGGGCCTGGCTAAGGAATGGTTGAACCAGGAATTCACCAGGCTCTGGCAAAACGCTAACGGTATGAGACACACAAGGGTCCTCCTTGAGGGACCGTGACAGAAGCTGGGTGACACCTTAACTCACCTGGGCAGGGCGCAACTGCGCATGCTCGTGGGCCTAGTGACAGGACACTGGTACACGAGGGAAACACCTCGCGCGCTTGAGACTCACAGAGGAGTCGATATGTCCGAGGTGTGAGGAGGACGACGAAACACCTCTCCACGTACATCTAAGATGCAGGGAACTAAGGGCCCTAAGAGAATCAATCCTGGGGACCTTGGAACCCAAAAAAATAGTATTTGTAGGATAGTGTAAGGTGATTTTGCGTGTTTGTTGCTTAGCTAATAACTATAAACCGCAAAAAAATTAACCGAATTTAGATGGTTAATAACAACAAATTCCATAAATTTTGCAAGTGGGATCATCGCGGATATACAAGGTGTCACGCGACTACCTCGACAGCCGAACAGGGATGATCGCTAAGGTTATTCTAAACAACTTTTTCCTTTGCCAAAATATTGGTTCATTTTCGAGTTATTAACAAAAAACCCCGACCAATTCGAACGCCTACAGCGCGTGGGATCAGGGACTGTAGTGTAGGCTACAAAAACCGGGCCTGACGTAGGTCGCGAACGAACGGCTCGGCACCCCGTTGGCATAGCACAATAAAAGACTGAACTGGTAGAACATTTTTAGTCGTTGTTTAAAATGAATACGGAACCTAATCTCTTGTCGCCTGTTATAATGTAAAAAAGGAAATTCTAAGGATTCTAAACAACAAATAAAAATGATTCAAATGGAATAATTAATAAACGTTTGAATTGGAGGCTACGTTAATGATGAAAAATTTGAAAACAATTTAAATAAAACTTACGCATTCGTTCCTAAATTAACCTGTTACGTTGAAAGCAGATAATTGTCATGGGTCACTGTCAGGGGTCGGAAACTCCCCTCTACAAGAAGTCTAACATTGACTGTAGCGCCATCTACTAACCATCCGTCATGAGTGTACTAAAAGTAGACATATATATATATATAAGTATACTATATATGTCTCTGATATATATAGTACTTCTCAGACTGATATATATATATATGTATATATATAGAATACTAAATTTTGGATAGTCATAAAGTGACTGCTAAAAATCATAGATTTATGATTTAGCCGATTTCTTATCTGTAAATCATAGATCTGTGATTTAAAGCAGCCACCTGCAGGGATAGGAAAATAAATTAATAAATCTGAAATGGTATGAAAATTATAATATATTTAAAATGAAATTAAACTGTCCTGTTACTACGCAATACATTTTTCTCGCCTTTTTAATCGCTTCTGTATAGATTATGTGGGTATTTGTATTCATGCTTCTCTTTAGCAAAGTGTTTATAAATTTGCACCACGCCGTTACGACGATAGTGACTAATTCGTTAACATAAATATCGGTTAAATATTGCCGTGTTGGGCACAATGAAAAGAATAATTAATATTAATTAATAAAATAGTTTTTAATTGCATTTTTAACTGCTACGTATGACAAATATTTGGCAAATGTTGCAACAGGAGCTGATATGTTTTTTTAAAGTTATTTTGAACGCTGTTATTCTGCTCCGATATTGCTGTACAGCAATCAGCGCACATTCTAATTGATCGGTGTCTTAATACTTTATAATTTGTCTGGTTTAAAAAACTGTCTCTATTGTCCAAAATTGGAAATAAGTTACCTGGTGTGCTCTGGTGTAACATGTTTTCAATGGGATATTCCTGATTATGGTTGGGAGTGCCAGTATTTAGTGTTTCAAATGTTAACAACAAATTGCCATCGCAAATCGTTTCGCAATTTCCGAAACTATTTTTCGAACTTAAATTATTGACTAATAGTGTTTTAAAATTGCTTTTGAAATGTTTTGCTGTGGGATTCGTGTATCTGTAATTTAAACTGCGGATGCACCCGAAAAAATTTTCAAGTGGGATCCTGATTTAAATATCTGGGCCTGAAGTACTTGAATCCTAATCTTTGCAATAATTGCCACAGGGGTTGAAACCCGCCAATTGTTGCTTGCCAATGTTTGAGTACTGGGGTCGTATGTACAGGGCAGTGAGTACTGATGCTGACAAAGCGCATTTCAGACAATTTCTTTATTGCACTACCCCAAAATTCGCCATGGTTGGATTTTCTGGTAACTATACTCCGGAGCTCTGTTTCGGGCTTTACCGAATGACCATTAACCGAATCGAATAGCCTGTCGAAAAATAACGCCATTTCCGCCGTGTCATGGCCTTGCTTTACCGGCATTCGGAGATGGCCAATCTCTGTCTCCATTCCGCCTACAAGTAAACAAATGTTGAAAAAAATGCACTATAATCATTAGTTTAAACAGTACAAAAAAAAAAATAGAAAAAAACACTTACTACCAAATTTTGTGTGGTGGTCTATGAATCCTGCCACAGATCGACTCAAAATTTGTGTCGCGTATTTGACTTTCATTTTCCTGATTTTTGTTTGAAAATATGCTCATCTGAATACGGCATATAGATTTTGAATAGATATCCATTTTATATGCCAGTTCAATAACTCTCCATTGCGCAAAGCGCCGTTCATTACCTTCATTCTTAAAATCTAATTCTATATCTTTATTTAATAGATTATTTCTGATCCCCTTCATTAGGTGAGGTGGATCGTATAGCGGACAAATTTCAACTCCAGCAAGGTAGATAGTGTTACCTACAAAATATTAAAATACAATAAAATAAAGAAATAAACATATGTCATACAAGGATGACTGCTCCGTAGTACATTAGTACTTACTATATTCTACTTTGTCCTGCATATTTATCCTTGTGTCTGCTTTTAATTGGTTAATTGCAGCCACGTTGTTTTTCCCTGATCGCATATAAGCGCAACAGGCAAGAAACCACTATCCACTACAGACTGTATTATTTCTGTAATACATTTGTAACCGTTCTTTTGGATACTTTTTCCTACTTCTACTCGTTTGGTAACGGGGAATTTTTAGGTTGTCTGATAAGAAACAGCGAGAGATATCTGGTAAAAGTCTGCTTATGTATTTTCAAATAGTTTTGTACATTGGGGAACGTTAGCTATTTGTGTTTGTATTCTTGATTTAGTAAACGCGGAACGCCACTCCTGGCTTGTAATGTAATAATTTATACCGACTGTTAGAAACTTTAGAAAACGCGGACGCCACTCCTGGCTCGTGGTGTAACGCTCATACCCGATTATTGTTAACTTTACAAAAAACGCGGACGCCACTTCTGGCTCGTGGTATAACGCTCATACCCGATTATTGTTAACTTTACAAAAAACGCGGACGCCACTCCTGGCTCGTAGTGTTGTGCTTTGCCGAACGATCTATTGAAACCATCTCGGTCTTGTGAGAATAGATGGACTTTAATCAATTGATGTATATATATATGAAGTTATCAGAACGACGGGAGGTCTGCCCTTGCGGGATAGAGTCTCACGTCGCTGACGGGCCACCAAGTATTAACGTCCCGTGTTATCTAGGAATTGTCCAGAGGCACTTCCGTGGTCTCTTGGATTTTTCCAGATTCAGTGGTTCGTTCAGTACCGTGCTTTCCTCACACACAATATATATATATAGTAACCCTTGAGATTTGACTAACAAGAATCGAAATTATCAATTGAACGCAATTAATGGTGTTATTCGTTACTTTGGGCGAGATTGTGTTTATTTGAAATGTCTGGGCACTATTGTTTAGAACAACTAAGAGGTCTCGGCAGGGCACGAGTACGTGACCTGACGATTTTCTCCGTTACTAATGAACAGTGACTTGACATTGATATTAAATTTAGTAGGTGAATATATATATAAAAGGATTTTGTTGAATATATAAAGCGCGAAGCACGAATCACATGTGCCACAAACCCAGGAGTCACAAACTGAGTCGCGGCATTGCTTCACTGAATAACTATTTCACAGGTATTGATGTGAATCGAACAAAGTGT